>NC_134484.1:357475564-357615564 GCF_040206685.1 Ascaphus truei
GCCGAACCTGATGACGTCATGGCCTTCTATTGGCCCAAAGGGCTGCAAACTTTGAAACTCCATTATTACGTAAATCCAGCTAGCACAGCAACTTGCCCTGTGTTAGTGCCTGTGCCAGGCCAACATCCAGATTGGGAATACTGAACAGGGCTGAGATTGCAGAATGTCCGCTGTTTTCCCCACTCCACCATTCTGGGACTAAACTGTTGCAGGTGACACACAGAGATGAGGACAGTGGTTAGAAGGGTGATATTGACACCTTTAACCTGTGGGCTCCAATACCTTTTTAAATGGATGTTTGTGAGTGTATTTGTATATGTTTTAAATTATAAATATTGTTTTACGGAATTACACTATGTTCCTATCTCTTCTATTTAAGAATATAAAGAAGATGACTACACTATTAATGAGCCTTATATACACTTCCAATTTATGAATGTAATATTATCCACCTTTTTCACATATACTATTTTGTATATCAGACATATTACACTATACAGTATGTGTTTTTTTTGTGTGTTTTCATCTTATATATGTCTCCTGGGAGCTACGCTCTAACTTTGATGCTTTGATAAAGCGTCCATAGGCATGAAACATGTAGGCGGTTTCTATTTTTGTGCCTCCATGTACTTGACCAAATAAAATAACTGTTTATTGATGGTCACTCTCTCAGCGCTCTTATTCAAGTGGTGATGCCCCGCATCTTCGTTTTTCTTCATACCCTCTAACTTTATCCTACGAATATATATAGCTATAAATATACATATAAATTTGAAAAAAATATCATGAATTACATTTCTGTGGTGCAGGTGGTTGGAAGTCTTAGTAAAAAGCATATACATCTCCTGGTGTCAAGCTGCAGCTTCTTGTTGGAGGAAATCTCTGTATCACCTAATTAAATGGCCTATGTGGTAAAGACAAAAACAAAGAGCATTATAAAAATAAGGTATACTTTAATGATAATACAGGTGATAAAAATAATGAAGAATGATGCACTCTGAATCGAGTGTCTAAATTTAAGATTATCTGAGCAGTGCCTGGCTGTCCTCCACTTGCTCCACTGGCTTCACAAACGTCCCTCTGCAGCTTCTGGGGATTTATTCACTGTCAGGTGTTGGCATCCCCTTGCGCTGTTGGTCGTTGGTGCTTTTGGAGTACAGTGTTTGTGGTGCAAGTGACATCCCTCTGGCAGCATCGTAGGTATCCCTCACCATCTGGTGTTAGCGTCCTTTAACACTGGTCAGATACTTGTGACATTGCTACGGAAGCCTGTTAGTGACAGAGTTTCCCATGAGCACTTGAAATTTCTGTAGTTCAGTGTGATGGTCAAAATATCAGAATTTCTTCAGTCCCTCTGCAAATTTGCCTCAACATGTTTCACAGACACGTTTTGCTTTGTTAGTCAGTCACACACTAGTACTACTGTAGCAGCACCCATTTGTACCTGTGACACATTGACAATTCCATGAATATTGCTTTGTACAGAGTCTGTCAATAACTGTTTCTGAGGAATTTTACACCTGTTGGTGTTAACAACTTGGGGGCTGATTGATTACATAGTCACATAGTTACATAGTAGATGAGGTTGAAAAAAGACATACATCCATCAAGTTCAACCTATGCTAAATTTAGACAACAGTTACTTATCCTATATTTGTATTTACAGTTTATTGATCCAGAGGAACGCCAAACAAAAAAACCCCAGTAAAACTTCATCCAATAATGTCTCAAATGGGAAAATGTAATTCCTTCCTGACTCCAAATAATGACAATCAGATTTCTTCCTGGATCAACATCCTTCCCATGTTTACTTATTTGGAATATCCATTTATACCTTACCTTTCTAAAAAGATGTCAATTCTTTTTTTGAAGATATCAATTGTATCTGCCATCACAGTCTCCATGGGTAATACATTTTAACTGTCCTTAATGTAAAGAACCATTTCTTTTGTTGTTTGTGAAATCTCCTTTCCTCAAATGCCTCTGTGTAATTTATTCTGGCCTTGAGATGAATAGTTATTTTCAAATCACCTTGTAATGACCCGGAAGATATTTGTGTATCATTATTATATATATATATACAAATCGGAGAGGAAAGATCCCTTAGTGATGCACTCTATTTAGCTAATCAAAAATAATACATTTTTATTCAATATAAAGTAAACACTGTAAAAACATCACGCCAACTGCGTCGCCGCATTTTAGAGCATACAAGTGCCATTAGGAACAATATGGACACACCCTTAGCACGACACATAAACTTGTTGCATCAAGGTGACATAACATATGTTCAATTTCAAGGAATTGAACATGTCACCTTAGGACAATGCCTTGCTAAGAAAGGAGGCAAGATGGATCTTCAACCTTGGAACACAATCCCCAAATGGGTTAAATGAGGATTTTAATTACTCTGCGTTCCTATAGCAACAGTTCTGAATGTCACTGTTTTATGGAAACATAACAACAATTCAGGCTATGGTAGATTCCATTATACTTGTATGGTACAGTGGTTATATGCTCTAAAAATACATTCATTTACTTGACAATGTGCCACCATTTTTGAATACTGAATAAGCACTGGCATGTTATTATGCTAAGTATAATAGTAGCTAGAAATAACACCAACGCAAGTCATTAGCTTCGTTTGTTTGTATGTTTATTTTAATATTACACTTACCTTTGTTTTAGAATAGTAGGCTTTTCCTGTCTGTAGACAACATCAACATTAGTGTATTGAAGTGGTATGCCGGGTATCGCAGCATCGAGTGACAGGTTCACTCCCATTTGATGATGTCATGTTATCACCATGGCAACCACAGCCTTTAAGTAGCAGGTCCTCTCAGGGAGCCTCCCACCCCCGAGGAAGTTCCGTCCCCTAGGAACGAAATTCGCGTCGGGATGACGTCACAGTGATGTCGGTTGCGCGACAAACACATAGGTGTTTCGTCTTTGTCTGTCGGAGTACAGCTGCTTGTGTAGTTTAACTAAGATGTGGGCCATCAATGTGGATCCCACTAGCTAGAGCTAGGTATATGAGGGTTGCAAACATCCTGCCATGAATGTCAGCAATAACGAGTGAATGCAAACTTGCAGATACTATTTGGTACCGTGAGTAGACCCCATGTGATATATCCTCAATAGGTATAACTGTTATTTAAATTGTGATCCTCTGTTGCTGGGTCGGTTACCTATACATCACTGCTAGGGTGTCATTTATTTCACTTAAACATTTCACTTAAACTGTTTTTCACTTAAACATCTGCATCACTATTAGTGCGGTTGTACATACAACATAAAGTATATAATATGACACAACATGATTGAGCACTAATTATTACATTTGGCAAGATTACCCTTCATTTCACACCTCAGCCACATAGGGGTTTGTATCTATAACATCACAAACACTGTACTGAACGTTTAGGTGTAAATCTTACATCTTGCACCTACTGCAGGATACATCCAGCACATTTGGCTTAATAGAGGCTAATATACCTATGCCATCTGACAAACAGAGAAACCTATATATTTGGTCTCTCACTGCGCATCCCTTTAGGTTTTAACTATTTCTAGTATTTACAGTATTTACTTTATATTGAATAAAAATTTATTATTTTTGATTAGCTAAATAGAGTGCATTACTAAGGGATATTTCCTCTCCGATTTGTATATATATGTCATTATCCCTGATAGCACCCTTTTAGATTGTAATTATCCTTAGCTGAGCAGGAAGTCCCCTCCCCCCTCCCTATCATTATTATATCCCCTCTTAAAACCTCTTCTCTAATGTAAACAAATCTAAATAGCTAGCCTCTCTTTATAAATCAGACATTCCATTCCCTTTATTAATTTTGTGTTTCTTGTCTGCACTTTTTCTACTTCCATAATGTATTTTTTATAGAGTGGTGCCCAAAACTGTACACCATATTCAATGTGTGGTCTTACTAATGTTTTATAGCGGGGCATACATATGCTTGCTTCCCATCTATCCATTCCCCGTTTAATGCAAAATAAGATTTTATCTGCCTTTGCAGCTACTGTATGACATTGGGCACTATTGCTAAGCCTGCTGTATACAAGCACTCTTAAATCCTTCTCCATCAAGAACTCACCTAATTTCCCCCCATTTCATTTGTAAGTCATTCTTGTTTCCCAAATGTATAACCTTATATTTTTCTGTTTTAAATCTCATCTGCCATTTACCTGCCCAAGTTTCTAGTCTATCCAAATTCTATATTGAAATTACAGCCTGCTCGGATTTAACTACTTTACACAATTTAGTATCATCAGCAAAGAAACACTTTGCTCTCTCTAGGCCAACTTCAAAGTAATTAACATGTTAAAAAGCAGGGGTCCCAATATTGTTTCTTGTGGTACTCCACTTACAACTTTAGCACACATTGAAAAGGTTCAATTTATTACAACTCACTGGTGTCTATCCATCAACCAGTTTTCAATCCAGTTGCAAATATTTTAACCCAGTTCAATTTCCTTTATTTTGTACACTAACCTCTTGTGTGGCAGCGTATGAAAAGCCTTTGCAATATGTAAGTAGACCACATCTTCTCCATTTCCCTGGTCCAAATTCCTACATTCCTCCTAAAAAAACTAACGTTAGTTTGGTACGACCTATCCTTCTTAAATCCATGCTGACTATTACCACTAAACCTCCAAGTAGCTTCCACACTACTGATGTCAGGCTTACAGGTCTGTAATTTCCAGGCTGTGATCTAGCCCCCTTTTAAAATACAGGCACCACATCTGCTTTACGCTAATCCTGTGGTACTGAGCCTGTGGGAATAGAGTCCTTGAATATTAAATGTTATGGTTTGGCTATTACTGTACTTATCCCATTATGAACACTTGGATGCATGCCATTGGGCCAGGTGCTTTATTTTATTTATTTTTTTCAAGCCACCTATGCACTTCATCCCCGTTAACCAATTTTTCATTCATATTGAGGTTGTTGCTTCCTCCTGTTGCACTATTTTTGCAATTAATTCCTCCCTGGTAAATACAGAGTCAAATAATTTGTTTAATATCTGTTTTTTTTTCTTATCTCCAATAATTTACCTGCCCATCTTGCACTGAAAGAGTTTTATATTTTCTTTTCTAATCTTGTTGTTATTAAGTTACTGTACTTAAATGACTTTTTAGGGTTGATTTTATAAAGTAAAAACAAGTATATTACTTTGAGAAAAGTCCCTGGCAATACTAGAACCCTGGTCTCTGCATTCTCAGGCTGGAGTCCTTATGACCTGCCACCAAGGCTGCTAAAACTGTGATCCTAATTTCTTCTGTGAATTTTCTAAATGCTTCTACAATAAAAACTTAATACCCAGCCTCTGTCTCTTTGCCTCAGCTGGGCCTTTATAAGCCATTCTTAGAAATGGACCGGCTGAGACCAAGCTGCCCCCCCATCCCAGGTTTTATCCAATGACAGATTTTAAAGTATGTACTCCACATGCAAATTTTAGTGCGCGGTATGGATTTTGTCAAAATGATCCACGGAATTCCAGGAAAATGGATTTTGCCAGTTTCGCTTATCTCTAGTTGTACCGAAGTAAGAGCAAGTAATGCACTTTGGCTTTGAGCATTGAACAATTTTTGAGGTTTCTGTGTGAGCCAAGTGGTTGAGTTTTTCTCACATCCAAATCTTAAAACTGTGAAGGATAAAATGTTTTTCAATTTTCTGATTTTTCTAAAACTGATCCATGGGTTAGTGGGTAAAACTTTTTCTAAATTGAAGAAAGTGCAAAACCTGTCATTGGGCAGTATATCGTATAAATGTATTTGGTATAAAAGTTAAGATATGCACATACACAATAATAATAATTAAAAGCAGTACGTACAGTATAAAAATCATCACTCCAGGTAGTGAATTGTGACTTCACACTCCCGAACACCAGATACACGGTGTTTGCGGAAAATGTCCTCCTTGAGGAGTATAGAGGGAAAAAAAGGAAAGGGTAAAAAAAGCATAGAGGAAAAAAACAGTACACTCCATGAGAGAGTAGAACTGTGTGAAATTTTAATAAAAGTGATCACTGCTCACACTGTGTGTGTGTGTATAATATTTCTGTTTATCTATAGTGTGCATACTGAAGGTGCTTTCCCTGACAAATGAGAAATGCAGTCTTGTTAATAATGTTAATATTGAATAGAAAAAAAATGTTTTTCCAATTTTGCTGCATAAATTACACACGCAAAGATACAGTATAAAGTAGTATGCAATTTCATTGAGAAAAATTTGGGGATTTTTAATTTTTTTATTTTGTTAAATATGACAAATATCACATTATGTTTTCTGTAAGCCCCACAATTTATTCTTTCTTTATTTAGAGAAACGCAATGACATTTTTTTTTTGGTTTAAACATTTTTTTTTACAAGTTCAATGTTCCATTGTTATTCAAGGCATTGTAATGCTCAATGAAGGCCTTGTGTCATATGCGCATGTGTATGTATAACACGAAACAGCCATGTGTGTCATTAACCAGGAAGTGGAATTTTTCATCTGGCCGGGGACAGCTCATTTGTTCTCACCTTGCAGCCAAAGCATGAAACATTTTAGTGTGAAATGTTATTAAAGGTGATCACATAAATCTACCACATATAGTAATTGCTGTGCAAAATGTGTGAAATACAAGCATTTATAAAGTACCATAAACTTAAGAAACATGAATATGAATATTACATTGTTAGAATAGTAAAGCTGATAATATAAAAGTAAAAAAAATGAAAGTTTAAAATATAGTGGTTTTTGACTTCCATCAATATCATCTTCTGGCTGTCAATTTCTGAAAAACAAATGTTGATAATGTTTCAAGTATACAGGTACTGTAGTTCAAAAGTGCTCTTAGGATGTATGGAAGACGTATAGACTTTGCAATGTACAGTAGAGGTAAAGAAGATATATGTATACATACATATATACATAAATACATATATACAGACATACATACATACATTGAAAATGCACTGCACTTGATACTATGATGAATGGGCGTAAGTTAATTGTATTCAGCTTAATCAGATAGATCCTTGCTGAAATGATAGGCGGTATGTCTTATCCTTCCTCCTACAGCCTTTGATGGTAAGTCGACTGCATCTTAGTGAAAGAGCAAAGTGGAAAATATGGCATAATAATGTGCTTTAGTGCGCATGTGTCAATGCATTTACGGGCTTTAACACGCATACAGGGCAGTACAGTGCAGTATGCATGTCATTGGGAATTACAGCTACTACTGTATTGTACTGTACATTATATTTATCTTCATTTATCTTCATATTTATCTTCATCTTCTTTCTGCTACAGAGAGAGGGTCGTTTCTCTCTATGCAAATCTCACCCAAAATGTTTTATTTTAATTTACATTTTATTACTAGTGTGGATGAACAGGGGGTCTCGAGAGCAGATCCACCTTAATTTCAGGTCCGGGTACCCCCTGCAGGCCCCGTTTTGGGGTGCCGGTATCTCCTATGCATTTTATTCTCACGGTCCCGTGATGCGGGACATTTAAATGCATCCCATAACGGGGCCTGTATCTCGGGAAGCAGGGGGTCCTCAAACCTCAAATCAACAAGGTTCTACTCCGGGGACCCCCTGCTCATCTACAATAGTAATAAAACCCTAATTAAAAATGTAACGTATTCGTTACCGTAGCTGGAAATGAATCTCCTTTAATGTAATTTTTATTAATAATGTGCGGGAGCAGGGGGTCTCCTGAGCTGAAGCGCTTTGATGTCAGCCTCAGCGACCCCCTGCTTCCCCAGTTACAGGCCCTGGTATGGGACATCGGGTGCCAGTATAGATGCCATATTTAACTTGTCCACGTCACATGACGAGACAATTAAATAATGAAGGAGAATGCGGTTCAGCTCAGGAGAACCCCTGCTCCCGCACACTAATAATAAAAATTAAATGAAAGCAGCTTCATTGCCGCTAAGGCAATGAATGGTTTAAAGCACAATCGCAGCTTTATTGAGGGCAGAGGAGGTGAGTGGAGCTGTTACTTGGCCTTCACTCACCCCTTTTGCCCCCAATAAACATTACAATATGTACTAAACACCAATACACAACCCATCCACCCCCTGTGCCCCCACATAAAACCAGATTTTTTAATTTGTATACACAGGATTATACCAGAGGCCGGCGGGGGTTCCCAGGTTCCAGATCTTCCCTGTGAGTGTCTAGGGGTCCTCGGGTGGTCCCTGCGGGTGTCCATGGGCCTCCAGGTGGTTAGTTCAATAGGATGTAACGTCACTCTAAGGGATGATGTCACATCCTTTTGAACTAAAGTAACCTATCACATGGTACAGCAAGCAATGGGATTGTCTTCAATCCCATTGGCTCTAAAACCATGTGACATGGCCATGTGGTTTGTAGGATGTGACATAACTCCCTTGCAGATGATGTTAAATCCTTCACAAAAAAAAGAGATGGGCACATGATACAGCATCCAATCAGATTGGAGCTTTACCATCTGACCTAAAAATGTGATGTCACTGGCCATATTTAAGGCCTTTTTCGCCTAATTTTACTTCAAGAAGCAAACGTGAAAACATTGTGTTGTGGATTTACCATGGGGCTTTGGGGATTAACAGATGAAAATAGAAGATTAAAGAAAAGATAAAAATAATGACAGATGAAGAAAAAAAAGGTGATAGAAAATCAAAGAAAGAAGAATTTTGTTACCTGTCCCGGATCTTCAAGGTGGATGGCGTTGGATTGAGTTTCATAACATAACGGTACAAGAGCTTCCTGATTCTCCTGGATTCAGAGGGCCAATGCTTCTAAAGGTAAGTAAAATATTCAATGTATGTTATTATATTATTTACAGTTTTTTTTATTGTATTTCATTCTTTTAATGTTTTTCAATGCCCATTGACTGCTAATGTATTAATCTGTGTCCGTTTAGGGTACAGATAAATACAGCGAAAGCCAATGCATTTTTTGGGAAATGCTGTTTTTCTATTGAGTGTTATTTTTTTTTGTTTCTCTTTATTTTTTAGATTAAATGGTTTGTAGTTTGGATGGCTTGTTTTTATGTATTGTTTTATTGAGTAGCGTTTTTAATTAATTAATTATTGTGTTGGCTCTTTGTTTGAATTGATGTGTTGGCTAGTGGTTTTATTAATTAATTGCTTTGTTGGTTACTAGTTAAAATTATTTAATTGTTTTGTTGGTTAGTGCTTTCATAGTTGATTTTGTTGGCTAGTGCTTTCATTTATTGATTTGTGGTGTTTGGGTGCTTGTGTATGTTTTATTATTGTGTATTTTGTGACTTCATGTATTTTTATTTGGGTGACCATTGAGTCCTATAGTGGCTTATCATGCCCATATTATATGGGTATGATGTACCACTATGACAATCAATAGGTACAGGGTGGGTATAGTGCATCTGGGGTGGGTGGTTAAGCCTCCTGGGTGGGAACGGGGGAGGGTGGGTTAACCTGTTAATTACTATAGCGGTTATTAACCGCTTAGGTGATTACTGGTTTGGATGCCATTGGATTGTATTTTTGTATGTATTTTTTTCTGGCAACATAGGCAATGGACCTGCTGTATGCTGACAAGGAGGTGCTTCATGATGGCAGTGGTAAGTAGAAAAGTGTATTTACTTTATTTCTGCTGGCTAGCTAATGTTTGATTTAATATTGGGCAAATAAGCTATTATCCATATCTGGATAATAGTTTTTTTTGCCCATTACTGCATTGTATGTGTTGGGGAGGAGGGTGTATTTATTGCTATATATTTCAAATTTTATTTTTGAGACAGGATTTGTTCTGTAGGCCAGCAACACCTGCGGGGACCCACGGGGACCAGCAGAGGACCCCCGGACACCCATGGGGAACACCACTGGGGACCACCCCGAGGGGCCAAACACACCCGTATGAACAACATGAAGGCCCCCAGACACCCGCAGGGTCCACCTGGAGGCCCACTGACACCCGTGGGGACCAGACTTTGACCGCCAGATACCCATGGGGACACACTGGGACCCTATTGGGGCCCCTGGACACCCACGTTGACCCCTGGGGACCCATGACGGCCTATGTTATAAATCCTGTGTATCAAAAAATACAATCTGGTTTTATGTGGGGGCACAAGGGTGGGTATTGGTGTTTAGTACATATTGTAATGTTTATTGCGGGCAGGTGGGGGGAATTAAGGGCCAAGTACCCACTTCACTCACCCCTTCTGTCCCCATTAAAGCTGCTGTTGTTCCTTAACCCCTTCATTGCCTTAGCGGTTTGCCGCTAAGGTAATGAAGTTGACTGTAAAGGCATTTTCATTGCATCGGATTGATGCTGGGTGTCTCAGGTGCTGATATTAATGGATATCAGCTCCAGAGACTCCTGGTATCAATCCGATGCAGGAAATATGCATTATTTTTTCTAAGTCTTGCCGCTTATCGCCAGCTTCTTACCACCCTATTCCCAAATTTTCCTGGCGAGACGATTTGGAGAGGAAATCTCAATTCTAGAGCCACGATTAGCCTTGATAAGCTAATTGGGGCTAATAGCATAGCACGAGTTTGATAAGCTTGTGATAAGTGGCGACAAGTGGCTTATCGGCGAGCATTTGGCGATTTTTTCCCCCAAAATAATTAGCTAAAAAGCTCTCTTGTCGCCAACTTATCGGGGCTTACTGAATAGCAGTAGGCTTTTTTGGCAATAATGTGGCGATATGGTGGCAATAAGGGACTTATCGCTGCTTAGCGCATAGGCCCCAAAGTCGCTTTCTTATCCGTTCCAGCATTAATAGCAGAAAATATCATGTATGCGAAACTGCATTGGGGTCTACTAAAAGGAGTTGACATCGTACTGTATGTTCCATGCAACAGTCGGCAGGGAAGTCAATGTTAAATAACGTACTTAAAATTCTGTTTGATATAAAACGGGAAACGCCTAAATCTGATAATGTCTTGATTGACCAAGGTTATTTAACAATGACTTACTGTAATGCCCATGCTTTTTATCTGGCCTTAAAGACACCTGTTTTCAGACATTAAGTTTATATGTACTGTAGCATCCAATGTGCCCCATAGGCAAAGACATTCACTTTGCCATCTCCCGGAAATTCACTGAACTGCAGCCTCACATCATTATTCAGTCTCACAACTAAATACATTATTGACAACACAACAACTTATCTCGAGTCAGAGGGAATGTAGATTGAATATGTCACCTGAAAAGCACGAGAGATCGCCATGCTTTTGTCCCGTGATGCGGTCGACTACTGGCAGTTGCACCTATAGGAAGGGACTGGGGAAGGGGAGTAATGGGGATGATGAATGATGTGAATGTATTAATGGACCCAATGATAGTGATTGTCCTCGAAGGGAACGTGGGCTAAGTCCAAATTCAAACACAAACCTCCAGAGACAACCCTAGCCACAGAACCAGAGGGAATAATTATACTACAGTACAGATATCAATACACTCATTAGTTCCCTGGAACATAATGTACCCAAAGTATATATCCAAAAGGTCACCCTAAGAAATACATTCTTAAATCTATCCCCTCCCATCAAGGATGAGGAGATACATTCTATGCCCACTAAGGTAAGAGAAAAAGGATCTTTATTATGAAGATGAGAATAATGTCTTGATAAACTATTATGGGAGAAAAAAAAGACAGCGCACGACTCAGTGTATCAAACAAACAATTTAAGTGCTAGATTGCAAATGGGTAAGTATTGCACGTACAAAAAATCAGTATCATTCAGGCATTATATGTCAGGTACATGTTACCCCTTTGGAAACATCTCGGGAAATCAGCAACTGCAGACATCTACTGTGGTTCTTTCCTGAGTCGCCGAAGGTGGATCCTCACAGAACATCTGCGCGGGTCTTGGATCCACAACGTATTGCCTCCTGAGATGATCCATTAGTAAGGGGCATAGAGATGGAACTGAAATAGTGTTTGTAGGGAACCCCAAACACTGGCGGTGTTGAACGCCGAGGGTGCTCCATGAGTCCACTACGCAGCAGTCTGTGACGTCACAAGACCGCGTCGCTCTAAAAGCGGCGTTCCGGTCTAAAGTCACAGGCTAGGTAGTAAGCCACAAATTCGGGAGACACTCATCAGGTTGAATGGAGTGACATGGCAATTATAGTGCTTCCTACGCATTTCGTAGTCAACCTGCTTCATTAGGGAATAAATGTAGTATCATCTGAAGCCGTCTAAGTACCCCACGGGACCGTGTGATTGGTCGAGTAGATGGATGTATACTCAGCCAATCACAGTGTATCCTCATCAAGCTTGATGCAACAAGCACAATTTTATACAATGAAACAATAAAAACAAACAGTTTAATAACAGCAAAAGAATCAAAAAATGCATAATTGATTTTATCATTGGTCATATCACCATAGTAAATACATCAAAATAAAAAATAAAATCTAAAAGATAAAAACAATCAATAAGCTGAAATGGAAAAGAGCATTGTGTCAGTTGATTAAAACCAAAAAACATCACAAATGTGATACACAGTTAATCGCTCAAGTAAAAGAAAAAAACTTATTACAGAGAATTACAATAAATAGATGAAGATAAAGAAGAAAAAAATAACTTACTGTAGGTGAGGGCCGTGGCTTTTGAGGATCATTGCTTCTTTGTTCAAAAGCTTCTGGAGACACCTGGAATCAGAGGGTGAAGACATCTAAAAGGTAAGAAAACACATTAAATGTATGTTATTTTAATTTTGCAGGTTTTTTAATTTGTATTTTTTCATTTGAATTTTTTTCATTGCCCGTTGATTGGCAAAGTATTTATGTATGCCCCTTAGGGCTATACATACATACAGTTACATGCAATGCATTTTTTGGCAAATGCTTGCTTTTATTTCTTTTAAATGTATTGTGGTTGTTTGCTTTTATTTATTTATGATATTTTTGTGTTTTCTATTTTTTATTTCTGTTAGTTTTTTGATGCTTGCTTTTTAATTGTGGTTTAGTTTTGGTGTTTATTTTGCTGATTGTTTTTTTTATGTTGTCCATTGACTGTCATAGTGGTAAATCATGCCCATAGGCAAAGGGAGGAGGAGGAGCCTACAGAGGGTCTCAAAGTATTCATTAGACTTTGCACACCATCATTTGGGCCATGCCAGCTCAGTTCAGGACTGAAACTGCAGCTTAGGGGAAGCCTTCTGAGACACACGGACTGACATCATATATGGTGTCTGATGTCATGTCCGCAACCTGATATCACTTCCGGGTCACACGAGGAAGGGGGAAGAGTGGCAGCCAGCCGCAGCAGCCCAAGCCAGGACAAGCGATCAACTGAGGATCACTCCCAGGAGACAACTACTTCGGCACCACAGCTGAGCAAAGCGGAGAACATCGCCCCCCTCACCCCCGCCTCCATCTCACCCTTGACAGAAGGGCAGACGCGACTGAGTATCCAGAGGAAGGTGCACAGAAAACCCCCACAAGCCATATCTGCAGCAGCCCCATAACAAAGACGTATCTTTTATGCCATTTTTCAATATAAAGAAATTGTATTTCATTGCTACCCTGCACACCTCTCTCTTTTTCTTTTTGATGTTTCTGTGGTAAAGGAATGGTTATCCTGAATTGTGGGGCAGCAGTCATTGCAATCTATTGTCATTGGACTTTTACGCAGAGACTTTATCAAGTTGATCAAACATTAGGTGCTATTTTTGAGACCCCAAGTATAGGTACACGGAACACTGCTAACCATTAGGTAGCGCAGGTGTATATTACCATACATGTGAGCTTGTTCCCCAGTGGTTCATGTCATATATTACTATTTTAATAATTTTTTGCTGTTTACACGCTATCTATTGCTGGTTGTATCACCAGTGCAAAGGCACATTTAGACCCATTTAAAGTGGGGAACACACCTTAACTTTACACAAACAAGTCATTAAGATCTAGTTCCCCACGTTCACCTGATCCATCTCCCATCCGCACCTTACACCCTCCTCAAGAGAGGCATTAAAATATAAAATATTAATAATAAAAATAGAAATGATGATGGAATAAAAATAGATACAATTTAATTTTAATTTGATTTATTTTTACATTATTTATAATTATTATAATATATTATACATTTATTTTTTATTTTATTTTTATATTATTATTTTTGTCCTTGGCATTTTTATCATTGGTGCTGATTTCCTACCGCACCTATATTTCTTTGAGCACCAGCCTTTAGCTGCTTTGTGAATCGTTATTACTGTAAAAAAAAGTGATTTTGCCATTTTTTGGCCTATTGGACGACTTTTTTTGCCTCTGGCTGTTAATGGGCATTAAAAAGCCATTATAGGGCGATACTGCAGTGTTATCACTGCTTTCTGAATAGCAGAGCAGGCAGTATCACGCTATAAGGGCATTTATCACCCATTAAACCACTTATCACCGCTTTGTGAATAAGCCCCAAAGCATCACTTGCAAGGCCAGTTGGAGGACATGTTGACCAATCTGGTAAACAAATCCAAGATGGCCAGTGTCACAAGGTATTTCAGCCAATCAGAGTGTGGAATTGGTTCCCACGATGTGATTGGCTGAAATACCATATGACGCCGGCTTCGTGACGTCATCTTAAAGGCAAATGAAGCACAGCCATTCTGATTGGCTGGCATCATTCCCTTTAAGTGACGTCATGTAAAAAAAAAATAATTAAAGTCGGAACATGGTTTTAACAGCCAATCAGGTGGCTGTTAACCATTTTGAGGCTAAATGTGACGTCACAAGCCCTATTTAAGGCTGTGACGCCTCATTTGAGCCCAAGAAGACGACGAGACAACATCGGTTGGGATCTACCATGGGGCTTTTTGGATTACAACAAGAAGATAGAAGATTAAGAAGATCAAGAAATGGTTACAGATGAAGATAGAAGAAGGTGATTAAAGAAAGAAAAAAGAAGATTTGGGTACCTTTGTAAATGTCTCTTTTTACAGGTTTATTCATTGGATGTGTTTTTTGAATTTTTGGGGGAGGCACATTGACTGATAATATATTAATCTGTACCACTTTAGGGTACAGATTAATACATTATTATGACAATATTTGGGGGGCATTTGTGGCTTGGTATTGCTGTTGCTTTTTTCCATTTTAGTTTATTATGTGGATGTGATTGTTTGTTTTTTCCTGCTTAATGGTACTAAAATGTTTGCGATTGGTGTTCGTTTGTAGTTAATGTTGTATTATGTTAGCTAATGCGTTGTATGGTTAGTTCAGATATTGTTAGAATTTCTTTCTTTCTATTTTACTGTTTAAATTCATTAATGTTGTAGTAGTTCATTGTTTTGTTTGGTTAGTGTTACTATTAATTTTGAGTTGGTTTAGGAATTAATTGGTTTTATTGGTTAATGGTTTAATTAATTCATTGTTGATGTTGTTATTGCTTGTTTTGATTGGATTAGCTGGCTACTGTTTTTATTTAGTGAAGTGTGTTTTTTTGGAGTTTAGTTATGTTTTATTATTGTGTGTCTTGTGTATTAATGTATTGTAATTAGGGTGCCCAATGAGTGCTATAGAGGCTTATCATGCCCATATTATTATTATATGGGTATGATGTACCACTACACTACTCAATGGGTATAGGGTGGGTATAGTCAGTCCAAGGTGGGTGCTTAGGCCTCACGGATGGGTGAAGGGGGTATTAGCCCTAAGGATGGGTGTCTAGACCTTGCAGGTGGCTAGCGGTTGGGTTAACCCCTTTATTACCTTAGTGGTATTAACTGCTAAGGTAATGAAGGGGTTACGTCCCCCCGCAACCCCCCCGCAAGGCCAAAACAGCCACTAAGGGCCAAATTCCCCCTTCACCCACCCTCGCTAGCCACAGTAAGCCTGGCACGGGTGTTTAACCCCTTCATTGAGAAAGCGGTTAGCCGCTAAGGTAATGAAGTTGCTGTAAATGCATTTTTCCTGCATCTGATGCATGCCAGGGGGGGTCCGGAGCTGCTATTAATGGCTATCAGCTCCGGAGACCCCCGGCATTAATCCGAGACAGGAAAAGAGCCTGTTTTTTTCTAAGTCCCGACACATCGTAGCTCATCGAGGCATCTCCCCACCAATTTACCTAAATTTTGAGGTGAATTGGATTTGGGGAGAAGATCGCCTTTTAGGGCTGCGATAGGCCGCAACAGCCAACTCACAGTTATCTGAATCGTGCGAGTTTATGATCCTTCCGAAAATGGTCGATAAGCGGCGGATCGCCGCTCAATTGTCTATTTTCTTTTGGTGATAAAATTTTGTGTCGATACAGGCCATTATCGAGCATTTATCGAGGCTTTCTGAATACGAGTAGCCATTTTGGTCGATAAGTGCTCGATAAGGGCCTTATTGAGGCTTTCTGATTGAGGCCCTAAGTCTGCGAACTGCAAATGAGAGGTGTCACAGGGTCTAGTTAGAGTTGATGATAACTCTGCAAAGGCTAATGTACTGGAGCCCAATAATGCTGAATCAGACACAGTTGATTTGGCCAGGAAAATGGACAAGGAGACCATACTACTCATGGGAAATCTCATTACCATGCAAGTAAAAGAAGAGTTAGAGAAATGGAAAGATGAGCTGGTGTGAGAAGTCCTCCGCAGGGTGGAGGAAGCTAGGCCATTATGGAAAAGTGATTTTGATGAACTTTTGCAACAGAAGCTCACCGAGCTAAATGCACAAAAATCCAGAGCAGAACAAGAATGGGAAAAGCATGTCAAACTAGAGAGAATACTTGAAGAGACACAATCCAAATGCACAGGGTACAAAGACTTTGTCACCAGTGTTCTCTTCAACCATGAGTAGAAGAGAAAAAATGCTCCCGAGGTTCACAGCACCTTCACTCAGCCAACGTATGATGTAAAAAACTTTATTAGTAACCAGCACAGTACAGCATGATCACTCTGACGCGTTTCGTCCTATCCCGGACTTTTTCACTCTTTGAAAAAGTCAGGGATAGGACGAAACGCGTCAGAGTGATCATGCTGTACTGTGCTGGTTACTAATAAAGTTTTTTACATCATACGTTGGCTGAGTGAAGGTGCTGTGAACCTCGGGAGCATTTTTTCTCTTCTACTTGTGACGTCACATCCGGTTGGAGCACGCAGACGCCATCCACAGCGGGATCCCTCCATTGCAGAGTCTCCGGATCAAGCTGTGAGCTGTAAACAGGGACGGCTTTTCCTAGGGACCTCCACGCGGTACACAGGGGAGACAGGTGAGGTTTTATGGTAGCCGGGCTGTGATTTACTAGGGGGCGCCCCCCTGGGAGGTGTCCCCGTGTACCTCTACCGGTGTTCCAATACCCCACTCCCCATGTTAGTATCGGAGGTACCCCATATTCATATTTATACCTATATTACTAAATAATGGGCGCCCAACCCTCTTTCCTAAAACGCACTCCATAGTGCCTGGCTAGTGGCCTCGATATTTGGGGGTCTCACCCTAGTTTTTTCTCTTCAACCATGACTACACAGCATTGTAGCAAACTGATAAAGAGATAGCAAATGTCTGTGCTTCAGGTCCCGAGTATCGGATAATTCCCCCAAAGGGGAAATCCAAATTTCTGGTAGGAGTGAGATGGTCTTAAGAGAGTATATTGCATAAAAAAGACCCAGGCACATTTAGATGTTTGGGGGCATGATGGACACGAACTCCAAGAAGAACAAAAAGGAACCTGTCACCCAAACAGAGCCTAGAGGAATACTCCCCCTCCCAAGGCGAGTCTTGTACATGGAAGGGGGTGGGATGTTTAATGATCAGCGTATGCAAGGATACATTCTGAGAGGGGAGTTATTTGAGAGAATGAAAAGTTGAACTCTGTGTTCTCTAAGGAAATCACACACATGTTTCCTGCTTGAGCTGCTTCAAATGAACTCCTGGTTGAGCAGGCTTTACAAATCAGGAACTAATTGCTTCTCAGGGTTCCATCTCTAGCTACAGAGGAGGGTCACAGTAGGATTGTCTGTGACCAGCTGGACCCCAAAAGCCAGCAACAAGCTCCAAGTCTGCAGGGACCCAGGCTTCTTGTTTCCAGAGAGATTTTCCAGGGAAAAGTGGGACATAAAAATCCTGCATCACAGAAAAGCTTGCAAAGAAACAGGGCAGGAGTGAACCTGAGACACTTCCTGGGAGCAGGAGGGCTGTAACGCCTACATCTGACGTTTCCCTGGAGAAACCAAAGACGTCGGACAAGCACAGTCAGATAAGGACTTTTAATATTGTTCCCAGATGTGTTTCAAACTGGAAACTGGCCTAGCAAGCCAGTCAGGTAGCTTGGGCCCGTCCAGGCTAGTAAGTCTCCCAAGGTGGAGTAAACTTTGTTTTTATGATTTGTGTTTGGCTTAAAGGACGGTGTACCTAATATTTTATGTTGACTTGTGTTCTGAATGAACCCCCAAGGGATTGTTTAAACACAAGTACTGTGTGTATATGTTTATCTGACCTCACCTACAGGCCAGTCTGTCACAATTCCCATTTACAGTATATTATCAGTACCAAAGCTCTTGATCCATCATTTTATGCATCTAGAGCAGTGGTCTCCAAACTCAGTCTTCAAGGGCCCCCACCAGGCCGGCTTTTATGGATATTACTGTTTCAGCACAGGTGGCTCAATCAGTGGCTCAGTCTTTGGCTGAGCCACTGATTGAGCCATCTTTGCTGAAACAGGGATATCCATAAAAGCCGGCCTGGTGGCGGCCCTTGAGGACTGAGTTTGGAGACCCCTAATCTAGAGTGTGCACATGTTGCAGCAACCACTTTAATTTATACTATATGCTATATTCATTATGCCTCATGTTTTGACATAGGGAATGTAGCACATGGCACCATTGCCAAATAGAAATTACATTGTTGCATTATGTGAATGAGATACTAATGCTTCACTAATCCTACGATTTATTTATTTATATATCTGTAAATTGCTGAATACCATAGGGGAGATGTATCAATATAAAGAAAGTGCAAATAGAAGTTTGTTTTAATGCATTGCTCTATTTTTTGTCCAGTTCCTGAAAGTGTTTTTTACATCTAACACAAATTGTTGGCAAGGAAAGTTTACACAACTTCAGACCTACCGGATTGTTTTGTCAAGATACAAAAGAGACACACAGAGACACAGTTTTCTAAATCACATTATAATCTGTGCCTCATTAAACCACTCTCCAACTCCCCTATTCTCACTCCCCAAATCGTAAGATGACACAAACGGCACAAAACTTGGAGCAAAGACCGTCATACATTGACACAAAGAGACCCAAGATAAAAATGATGCCAGTGGCTTATTAACACTTGTCTTATCCATAGACTAACTCAGGGGTGCGTAAACGTTCTGCGCAGCGCCCCCCATCCTGCTCAGCCCCAGTGCTCGCGCTCCCCCTTACCTAGGAACCGGCATGAAATGGCGCTGCGGTGTCATGTGACATGAAATCACATGACCCCGTGGCGTAATTTGATGCCGCGTTGCCATGGCGATGCAATGCCTGAAGCCAAGGTAAGTCCGTTACAGAGGCATTGCGTGCTCCCCGGCAGTTTGCACACCCCTGGACTAACATGCAATCCAAAGGTATAATTTGCAATAAATGTGATATTGTAAATCTGCATTGGATTAGTATGAAGCCACAGTTGTAGAGGCAGAGGCTTCATTAAAAGCAACATTCTATTGGTACCGTATTCTATGATGTACGACTGATCATCTGTAACATACTGTATATTTTTATGCTTGTTAGCTGCTGTATACATTGGCCTCAGCACTGTGTTGCATCTTTAATCATTCCTCCGTATCACCTCTCTGCACCTCTCTGCACCTCTCTGCACCTCTCTGCACGTCTCTACCCTTACTTTCCTCCTCTTTCTGTCTATTTATATTTTAAGCTCTCTGTGACATGGATCTTGTACAACTGTACTTAATTAAAGTGCCCAGCATAAAAACAATAATTTGTATTAACCCTGTTTAAATTGCTAAGAGGCTTAGTAGCAGCTCTGACAATATTTTACTTGTCAAATTGTCATAGCCCTAGTACAATTACCGTATGCACCAAATAAATATATTAGGAATAAAAACACAAATAAAATATTGCAAGGCTTGCACTTGATAATTCTCCTAACGAAAATGTGAAAGTATAAAATAATTATACCTATAAAAAAGGATGATTTAGATACTACAAAAAATAGTTTTATTGATCTGTGATTTTTATATCGCAATTAAATAAAGAACACAATAGAATTCGTAAAAAAATAATATAAATGCCAGAGATTTGGAGATGTAATTTTGTATGAAAGATTTTAACTGACAGATACAATGTTTTGCTGATATTTTAGCCCTCCTGCATTATTATTTTTGTGACAATCAGATGTTATAACGCAGTCATTGAAGCTATTTGCCATTAACTCCAAGCCAAGAAACACAGATGTGTCATGCTTATGCTTTCAAAGGAGCAATTTTAAAAGCATGATTTTGGAAATGTCAAGAGCTACTGTAGTACTGTAGTAGCTACTGTAGTATGTTTATTTGGCTATTAATCATTGTACTGTATGTAGTGAAAAATTATTTCATAAACATGGTATATTTATGCAGTATATTTGTATAATTCGGCCCTGAGAGAAACAGATTAATTGAGACAAAATGTAAACAAAAACAGAAAGCAAACATCTCCCACGTTTCATAAAGAGAGTTACAAATACAGTATATAGCCCTTTACCTAAGTTACCCCTATTTTATAGGAAATTACATTCTTACCCAGCTCATAACTCCCTAGTTATATTTTCGCTCTCTGTGGGCAACCTAACGCATGAATGATAAAAAGTAATTTTTCTTCTGGATACTTGACACCTAGCAAAAACTGGTGGGAATGCAAGCCTCACAGAGAATTGCGATATGTATTATAGCACCAAAGGTGCCTTATTGTAGAACACTCCTTAATAAATATGGCTTTCTCCTTTATAAGATTAGAACTACTAACTCAAGTCACTTGATCACTTTCTTATAGTACTTTCTCTCTACATCTGCTTTATTTGCTGTGCTTCACCTTGCTTTTACATGTGCGTGTTAGTAACCATATTTTTTATTTAATCTATTAGAATATGAATAGAGAGAAAAGGCAATCGTTTAGAGGAAATGTACTCGTAATACTCCAAGTGGTTAAAATACGCATAAAAATAATTTTCACACCTAAAGATCTCTCATTTGAGGGAGAGTAAGGAAGGAGGATCCCCCAATTACATGCACTCCCGGATATATCAATGGGTAAATACCAAGGTACAGTATGATATTTTTGGAAACGAAGTTTTGTGGCGTTATTACTCATGTGCTACACTATTTGGGACATTTTTTCCACTCTAGAGAGAATTTAAAGGGAGGTACCCCATGTGTTACCACACCTGGAAATGGACCTGAAGAAGGGGACCATTGCCAGGTAGGAATCTGGTTCTAGGGTCAACCAGAATAAGGTAGAGAGGTATTGGGGTTTGGTTTTGAAGCAGCTGTTGCTGAGATAATGCAAATGACATGGTTAGTTACAGGTTCTGTCATATTGGTAGTCCATGGAGGGGTAATGATCTGTTTTTGCTTAATACAGTTAATTTAATTAATCCTTTGAGTCACAAAGTGGCAGCAGCACTGGAGTGCAACAGCCCCTCCGGCACACGCAATCACATGACCCCTTCTCTGGAGTGATCACCTGATTACTCAGTCGCTAATGATGGAACATAAGAGAAGACATCCTCTTCCATTGCTCTTCCTGTTATATCCCATTCTATACTCTACAAGAGCTCAGAATGTGATCTACCTTACAAAAACAAGCAGAAAGATTGTGATGTAGCTACTACATCATGAGGCCCCAAGCCATAAGTGTCATGACATAGTAGCTACATTCATAGGCACTCAAAGGGTTAATAATATATAGCCCTGGATATGGTCTAAAATTGTGCCCAGGGCTTTTTGGAGAGATGCATGGGAGTGGATGGCTATTGAACGATATAGGCAACAGGGATTTTGGTCATTTCTCATTTTGTGAAGAACATTGGTGTTGTTGTTGCTCATCTTACTACTTTGGAGTGATGGGGTGTATTTGATGGACATTGGGCTGGATACTGCTGGACCCCGTTATAACACGGTCCTTGGGGTCCACAACCCCGAGACTGCGTTATAACAGGGGTCGAATTAAAATTTCACCGTCATTGCAGATCTCATTCTCCTCCATTTTGCAGCCCTACCGGTGCTCTCCTCTTCCAGCTGTCCACGTGCTCATCTCTCTGCTCTCCTGCAGTCCACGTGCTCATCTCTCTGCTCTACTGCCGTCATGTGCCATTGTTTTTTTCAAACATTCAATGCTTTATTGACTACCAGACACAGACACACAATTAAACATGAATACATTTTGTATAAACCACATGCAGGGATTAAATGCGGGACCTTCTGATACCAATGCCTTGCCTCTTACCTCTACACCATAGGTTTGGTGTGACAAGATCTACCCTATAAATATATTTATCCTCTACAACACATTGACACAGAGTACATGTCAATGTTAAATGTTAAGTCTTCTGTATTTCTAGATGTTGATGACATCACACAGCTTCTGTGGTGTAGAGGTACAAATCTTAACCAGCATATGAAAGGGTCCTGGGATCAATTCCTGTATGATATGGTATAATATAATTTAAAAAACATATGAATTATTATTTTATTTTAATTATATTGTATAATATATAAATAAAGAATAATAAATAATAATAATGATATATTATTAAGTAATAGTTATTTATTAATAATTAATAATGATGTATTAATAATAATTCTATATTGATAATTATGTATTAATAATTATTTATTAATAATATTATTATTAATTTGGGTTTGCGGTTTACATTGTGCTAACCTTTAGTGTTTTCCAGTATTATGTGCCCACTTGACAATCTGGCCAGTGGAAAGAATATGACATGGTATTTATGAGGTTAGCTGGCAATAATTATCTTAATAAAATGCTGTTTTACATTCAAAATCTGGTTCTGTGTTTTATTTATGGGTTTTTGCTGGGCCAGCAATGTTATTTTTAGGGTACTTGAGGAATACTTCGGTCAAGCATTTGTATACTCACTGTAGTCCACATACTTTGGTTGTTGCCTTTCTTAATCTATCCTGTTTATCCTGTAAACCTTCTGCTTGTGTTATTGATCTTTTTTTTCTATTTAAGCTGTCTGCTGTTCCCCTGGATATGTTCCAGGCTTTAAAGTTCTATTGACTGGTTGATGGTTGTAGAAGGTTGGCAAACAGAAGAATTCATCCTCATTCATTTCACTTCCCCCTCAACTGGATAAATACTTGCTAATTAAGCATCTGAGGGAAATAATGCCAGAAAACAATGCTACAGTATGTGTTAGTTAAATTATACCGTACCTAACTGTTGTGCTATTTGCATCTCATTTTCTCATTATTAGTAATGAAAAATATAGTTAACACAATGCTCTACAGTATATGGGAGAAAACATGAATTAATGTGGTTTTATTCTCCTTTGTGAATACAGCCTCTCTTTTAATGTGACCTTAAACAAGGTTAACATCACATTACGCAACTTAACAGAGTTTTATAGATTTGGACCTGTTTCCCTTCAAGATGGATGCAGACCATGATTATGAATTAAATCCCTCCTCTTCACAACATGTGTTCAACCTTGTCTTTAAAAGTGAATTTCATCTCTTTGCATTAATGTATCAAGGTCTCTGCTCCAAGTTTTGCGCCGTTTCCGTCACCTTTGCGACGTGGGGAGTGTTAATAAACTATGGAAATACACTGGATGAGCCGTGTTTCTAGGCCTGCTAAAATTCATCTTTGCACTATCCTATAGTTATATGTAGCACAATCTCCTAGCTGCTAAATTAGGGTCAAAGTGGACCAAAAAACTGTACCTAATTTACCAAGGAGAATTTACCCCATTGAAATTAAATGGATTCTTTACATTGATACAGTATACTGTATATATTGCAGCACTATTAAGCTTGTTTTGTAGTCAAGGGATTTTGATACATAGCCCCAAGGAGTTGATGTATCAGTTATATACTGCATTTATGAACCTGTCTGATTTGTTGGCTATATTGTCTTATTTTCCAAAATAGATATTAACAAATATTGGTTGAAAAGTAGGATATATTACAGAAGCAATAGACCATGATACACACAACTGACTGTTTTTTCCATTGAGAATCTAGGGGTTCTACTGACAATTTATTCAAATACAACAGAAGTTCTGCTGCCTATAAGTAATTTTACACAGCCTAAAGTACTGTATATAGTATTTCAACTGAAAATCATGCTTTGCTTTATACTTTGGCCCAGAAACATCAAACTTTGTTACAACTGAGTTAATATCGCACGCGGTAAAAAAAAAAAAAACGTTCCTTATTACCGCAATTTTTATCTGGAATTCAAAAATATTGCAGTAATAATTTACTGGCTGTAGTATTTTACCCAAGAATCAAGATGTGCTAATTAATTCACAATTGCATTAATACTATATCTGTCATATGTATTATTATATATGTATTATAGGTAATCTTGCTTATAATAATTTATTATCATTGTTGTTGTATAGTGCTACTAGTTTTTACATATCGCTTTACAGAGACAGTCTCTGCCCTGTAGAGTTTACAATCTGTATTTTTGGTGCCTGAGGCACAGGGAGATAAAGTGACTTGCCCAAGGTCAGAAGGAGCTGACACAGGGATTTGAAGCAGATTCTGCTGCTTCAAGCTCAGTGCCAGAGTCAGTGTCTTTACTCACTGAGCCACTCCTTCTCTCTATGTATATAATGAGCAATATATTGGCCATTACAGGTACACATAGGCAAGACAGGGCTAATGCCAGCCTGGAATAGGTGATATAATACTGTAAATGCCGTATTTCTGCCGTTAATCACAATGTAACATGATGTACTGTATGGCATGACAATACCAAACAAAAAGCGGTATTATGGCTATTTGTTTTTAACAGAGCCAATATTTTTTTTTTATGAATCCGTTAATAAATGCGTTATTTTTAGCGGTGCAACAATGATGTATTAAAAAAAGTATGTAGTTATAGGCAGCACTTCCTACAGTATGTAATAAATGAAAATCATATACAGTAGTAAGATTAGGTGCACAGGAACAATAGAGGGACCCCTAATCCCCCCCCAAAAACACTAACAATAAAACACAACTGGTGTTCCCAGCACTCACAATGAACACACAGAAATGTGGTACTGTATGCATAAACAATAATCAAATATATATTGACACAGAAAAATAACACACTGCAACAAAGGGCGAACAGAGAATACAGGCTAAAAAATGTTACAATAAAAACAGACACAGCCTGAAGGGGGACTCCCACCCCACAGGCTTGTCTTCCTATCTATAACAGCGTGTCATTGTAAACTTAGTTATACATCCAGACAACCAACTGTACCAGGTAAATAAGCTATAATGTGCTACAGAGGTCCTTCAGTAAATTTAAGGAGTAGAGGCAATACATGACCCGATTCGTCACATATTGCCTCTTACTCCTGGACTTTACTGCATGACCTTTGTAGCACATTCTAGCCCCAGGACATACTCGAAAACGAGAGGTAACTCTCAATGTATTTCTTCCTGGTAAAATATTTTATAAATAAATAAATGGTATAGTTAGTTGTCTGGACTTATAACTAAGTTTACAATGATACCCTGTTCTAGGTAGGAAGATGATTCCATGATATATGCCTTTTCTTCAACCTGCTTGGACAACACTATACCCAAAGACATATACTAGTACAGTGTTGCCAACCTAGCATAGTTCTACAGTATTTCCAAAGGTTATGCCTTTTTTGCCAGCCAATAGATCCAGTTGGGGATTGGAGGTTTGTCCCTCTGCAGATGCCTTTGTATTAGAAGTGTGCTTACAGCCTGCTTGAATCTTGCAATATAGTCAGAGATTATCATCAGTTGCTTTCACAGTGATTATAATTATACTACTGTTTGTAGTTTACTACTCAGTATTCTTTATTGCATCTTTAGACTATGCTATATTATGGTTAATTCCTTTGACTGTCGGTGCAGATCATAGGAATATGAGTAATTTTACCATTAATTGGTTATGCCATAGGTCTTTGTACCCACATATTGGGCTGTACTGGAGTTCTCTTTTTGCTATAGTTGTATTGCATGTCTGTATAGGGGGTTCTTCCCACCTGTGATTCACAGGTAGCTTTTTGCTTATATCTGAGGTGATGCATTCACCTATATACCTGTATGAGATCCTGTACACTGACGGTTAATATTTTGGTGTGTGATTTCATATTTTTATTTCCTTGGAAGGCGGATTTGGAGGTAAAGGTGGTAGGGAAGTACCTTAGTCCCTTTGCTTTGATGGGGACTCGGGGGAATGGGCCAGTAGAAGGGGTTGTTGACCCCGAAATGTTGTCCGCCACATCTTCTCTCCACTCTTTCTATTTAGGGTTGTTTCCCCTTCCTCACAACTCAGTGATATCACTACCCCCTCCTCCCCTACCTCCCCCACAGGCTGTGTCTGCTTTTGTTGTACCATTTTTTAGCCTGTATTCTCTGTTCACCCTTTGTTGCAGTGTGTTATTTTGCTGTGTCAATATATATTTGATTATTGTTTATGCATAGCACTTTTCTGTGTGTTCATTGTGAGTGCTGGGAACACCAGTTGTCTTTTATTAACAATGATATATTGCACCATAAAAATAACAATTTTTTTTGGGGACAGTAATAACACATTTATTTTAAATACAAGAGCTTGATGTATCTAGACCTATATGTTTTATTGGTATTAATATGTCTGGGCACTGATAAAGTCTCATTTTTAAATGCTTATATAGTAACTTTTATTGCAAATGATTGTCTGTAACTGGGGAGTTTTGGTCATGAATCTGCATAAGAATCATTTTAATAAATATCAAAGCACATGATTTTAAAAAGGAAATATATGAAAAACAATACATAACACAAAGTTTTCTTTTTCTCCTCCAGAGGAATATTAACAGCAGAAAAGAAAAGGCCCTTTCATGCTGCACTCAATATCCCTAACGTAGTAGTACATATTTCAAACATAACTTTTATATCACATTAAAAAAGACCTTCTTACTGTAACATAAACACTTCCTTCGGAAAAAATTCTCACTACTAAAAAGACACAGATTGTGTATAATATATGCCTAATTACCATGAGGATGAGCTGACTAAGTATTTTCTTTATCATGCAGTTAGAATATTGTAGCAACAAATGTAGCAATAAATATTTTTTAATGGCTGTCTCAAGTATCCTTTATTTACTCTATCAGCCTTTATAAATAGTGAGATAGATTAGGGTAAAGGTCAGTGATCTAATCAAATGTCACATTCTTGCAGTCTGTATAAATTACATTGTGTTAATTCAGGGTAATAGAAATGATGAGGCTAATTTACCATGTATTAAATCTATTTAATCCTCCTAGTACCCTTACTGGCAATTCCTCTTTTTCTATAATTATCTCTATAGATTCATGTTACACATACAGTTTTTCTTGTTGCATATTATGAGGAGATAGCCTGGCTCCTACCCAGCTCAATAATATTAGCAATTCGGTAAATTGAGATTGGGATAAAACTAAAATATATGCCATCCAATAATTTATCAATTGCCATACAGTAGGGGCTAATTATGTATTATTAACACGGTTGATCCAAGAAGGGTCAGATAGATACCCCTAAAGTTGCACTCGGTGCAATATACAATGTATACACTGACACGGGTACAACTTTTGGGGTCTCTTTCTGATCCTTTTTGGATCAACCTTGTTAATAATATATACATTTATTCCCCTATGCACCTTGCAATCTCTTACATATACCTATAATTTAGGAATACTCCTGGTGAGTGGCTTGGTCACCTCTCTATTCGGGGTTAATTATGTGCCAACTTGTACATGCAATAAGAGATGCAGTATGATGTCAAGACATACCATCAGTTTAGGCAGAGAATCATGGAACATATCAGAACTATCAGGAATAAATTGGATACATCTGTCTCCAAACATGTTAACAAAATTCATGGTTGCAATATAGGAATCCTTAAATTTGTTGGAATAGACACTGTGACCCCAAATAGGAGAAAAGGTGACTGGGAAAGTGAACTGTTGAAATGATAATCCAAGTGGATTTATACCCTGATAACAATATATATATTTTTTAAAACAAGGGAGCAGAGCACTACAGTAGTACATAATTATGGAAAACACCTGTACATGTTAGATGCATGGGAATAATGATCTTGCCCTACAAGTCCTAAAGTAACAATCAAAATAGTGGATTCTCAGCATTTCCATATAATAAAAAGAAATAGCCGATAGAAGTGAAAAAGAGAAGTGTATTTTTATAACATCGTGACTCAAACAAATTCCACAAGAAATACTAAAATAAAGTGTCAGCATGTGTCAGGAAATGTAAAATGTACATAGAGGATTCACATCAGCCGATGAGAAAACCTACAAATCAGGAGAACAAGAGATAAGTGCAAGTACAATAAAATGTAACGGAACATTTAGGAATCAGAAATTCCTGAATTTTATGTGATTCTAAGAATCTGTCTGCTTTATATATTACAGTAGTTATTTTTGTATTTATCTTGATATAGTAACCGATATTAAAGAGCCTCAATGTAGGCATTCATTTTCAGTCACCCTTTGCACTGCCCTTCTCTACTAAGGTATATATGTTTCCCCTGAAAAGTACATTACCCCACATTATGACCTATTTTGAAAGTGAACTTCATCTGATGCCCTTTAAAGTAGATTGCCAACCTTCTTAAAAAAAATTCAAGATGTTTTTGATTTTATTTTTATTTGTATTTAAAAAGTCGCAGAGCCTGCAGTTGAGTATTCACATCTCAACTCCTTTGGTTTATTCTCACTTACTCTGGTGCAGCAAGCAGCAGAAAGCTACAGTACATATGTACCATTAAGACTACAAAGGATTTTGTCAGAAACAAATGTTTGATTTCATTATCTTATAACTATACTGGCTGATAATATGCAAAAATTGAATTTCCCATAGCACTGAATATCCACTAAAGTCAGATAAGGTTAACACAGGGATTTAACATTACAGTACATGAGTGAAGTCATACTTAAACTTGCTGTTACTCTTATCCACACAATGAAAACGTGCTTTGGTTATAGGAATAGTGCATATATGGTAGGAGTGGTTTAGGTGGTATAAAAGTCAATGAGAACTTAGCTAAAATAGTGGCTTCTCCTCCTTCTCCAACACCACCACCGAAAAGAGCTCTTTTTCAGAATTTGAATGGGAGGAAGACATATTCTCTATCTTTTTATTGGAAGCAAATGCAGTGTTGCACGACATAACGTGACATTAAGCCTATGCTTATGCTAATGGTCGTTGTTTTGTATATCATTTGTGAACATGTGGTAACCTCAGGAAAAAAATATTTGTTTTACATAACTTCATGTTACAGTACGAACCTTGATTTAATGGAACTTTGTGGATCTAGCCCTAAGTGAATGGGGGTTAGCAGCAATATTGTTTAGGTTTTGGGCTTCTGTGAAAACCACCATTCTAATACCATTCTAATCCATTTTTTTAGGAATACCCATTTTAAGAAAAAAATAGTGAGAAGGGAAAAATTAGAGAGTTGAAAACAGATATTCTACTCTACAGTATTGTGAAGAAATCCTTAAAAAATAAAAAAATAAGCATGCAAGTAATCACTTCGCCACTGATGGTTGAATAGAAGAGGAGGGGTACTCTTCTTCTGTTCCACTTCCTGTTTGATCAGATCACCTACAAAAATCAACAAGTCATTTATGATGTAGCTCATACCTCATGGAGTGCCAGACCTTTTGGACGTAGTATTTACGTCTTTGGGCACCCAAAGGGTTAAGCTGCTTATAGTCCTGTAGGCTTAATCTTGAAGCAAAAAGGCACAAGAGGAACAAACCAATACTTGATTATTCTACTTAATTACAATGGCAACAAAAATATATAAAGATACAGTTCCTCATCAGTTCACAATAAGTTTAATTTGATAATAATCCCTACAGAGCATTAACAAAAGCAGGTGCAATTAAACAATTAAAATTAATGTTTTATCCTGTCAATCCACAATAATCTTTATTGAAAATGTTATTATTTTGTTATTTTAAACTGTGTATGAGGAAAAAATAATAAGACAAATTCCTATCCTCTACGGTGTTAAAGAAGGATATATCACAATCTGTATAGGCCTCTTGGCTTGTTCCTTAACCAATTAATTTCTTCAGATGTCTAAAAATATAAAGCATGTAAGACATACAACAATGTATTTGATGTTGGTAAAAAATATATTCCCCAGTACAACATGGGATTCTTTTCTGGTTAGCATTTTAATTGGAAGACTACTGTATGTACATTTAATTTGACAATTTTAAATTCCTGTCAACAGCAATATGCGGGAAGATCAAAGATTTCTCAGAGATAGAATTGCTGGGAATATGACAAAAATTGAAAATGTGTAATACTTCCAAGTATTTTCTTTCCACAATTTCAACATAAAGGTATATATTTGCTATATGCTTTACTGTGGATGGTTTTTGTCACTTTTTTTACCCACCACAACTTAACTAAGTGTGGTGAAACCTATCCTAAGCTTCATTTTGCAAAGCCAGTATAACCAACCCCACACTGATGAGACCCATTAAGGTCGAAACGGCTGCCTGTGGGTGAGTTTACTGGCTATGCATCTTAACCCATGCTGTGCTCAAAGCTGTGAAATGCAGCAAGCAAAAGCTTACAGGGGACCATGTTATATGGTTTTGAAGCAAAAGGTGGCAGTGTGCTAATTTGCATGTCATTTCCCAGAATCCCTTGCTGCAGTGGAAGCACTGTGTGCTGGGTGATAATGGTGAAAGGCGGGGTTGCAGACCTGTCTACGACATACAAATGAGCATACAGTAATATTTATTTTTTGATATATATATATACAGCTTAACCCCGTTATAGCGTGGTCCTCGTGGGCCACCCGCGACCACCGCGTTATAAACGGAGTCGCGGATAAAAAATGGCCGCCAAATTTTTATTTTTTATTTTTTTGTGGTGGTACTGTGTCCGCCGGAGGGGGAAAGCTGAGAACTCTCCCAGCATTCCCAGACCCGGTGGGGCAGCGGCAACAGCACACAGCACTTACCAGGCATCTGGCAGCTCTTCTCTCTGTCTCTGCTTTCTGCTTCTGCTTCCGTCTTGTGAGAGCAAGCTCCCTTAAAGAGACAGTGTGTCTCTGTGTGTGTGTGTATTTGACTGTGTGAGACTGTGTGTGTCAGTGTGTCAGTGTGTCAGTGTGTCAGTGTGTGTGTGTGCAGTGTGCTGTGTGTGTGCAGTGTGCAGTGAGTGTGTGCAGTGTGCTGTGAGTGTATGCAGTGTGCTGTGAGTGAATGCAGTGTGCTGGGAGTGTGTGCTGAGTGTGTGCAGTGTGCTGTGAGTGTATGCAGTGTGCGGTGAATGTATGCAGTGTGCTGTGAGTATGCTATGGGTGTATGCAGTGTGCTGTGTGTGTGTCAGTGTGTGTGTGTGCAGTGTGCTGTGAGTGTGTGCAGTGTGCTGTGAGTGTGTGCAGTGTGCTGTGAGTGTATGCAGTGTGCTGTGAATGTATGCAGATAGCAATAAGTGTGTGTGCAAAAAAAAAAAAGTTTAATTTTATTTTTTAATTCGGGGTCCGCGCTCAAACCGCGTTATATGCGGATCCACGTTATAGCGGATTGCGCTATAACGGGGTTGAGCTGTATATATACACACACATACACACACCGTATTTCCACGATTGTAAGACGCCATCGATTCTAGGACACACCATTGATTTAATAAAACAATTTTGGAAGAAAATAGCACTGCATTAAATGTTTCATGTATCAGAGGTTTTTATAACCACAGCCATAAAAAGTATTCTTTGATTTTATTTTTTATTGTATAAAGTTGCTAGAAATTACATTAATATGCTGCAGGACAGATACTGTATTTAAAGAAACCTCAGCCATCTTATACAAATGTTTACTACAAATATAAAAATATTGTTGTGGGAAAATACCTTGAAAGATGTTGTAGAAAAGCAATGAATGTGGAAAGGAATGCACTCCTTCCTACAAGAAATAATGCAACCGTATATAGTACATACTGGATATATTAAAGTGTAGAGAGAATGGCACACCATTCTGTTATACAATTAAAGCTTAAGTATTTTAAAAGGTAGATAGCAACCTACGCAGGTATCATGTGCACAGCAGCCACCCCTTCCCCGGTCAGAGGGTCCCCGGTAGCTTAACAGCCAGCCATTTTGGAGGGAAGGGAGGAGTTCCGGTCCCGTTCACATGAGAGTCGCTGGGGAGGGTAGGGTGTTTAGCAGCCATGGTCAGAGCTGCTGAACTGCTGTTACTTAACTGCCGAGCCGCTGCTGGGTGCTGGAAACTCTTGTAAGTGTAACACCCTTGTGATGGTAAGGGTAGCTGGCCTCACATAATAAAGGTGAAGCCTGGTTGGGTACCCCTAAAACTATGTGTAACTGGCCGCTTATGTGAGCTCATATGGCCGGTATATTTTGGGTGGTGTTACCCCTTCCAGAGAAGAGCATAATCACTGTGTGATCTGGAAGGGAGAAATCTGTGTTTATTGTGCGGGAACAGGAAAGGTGAAATGTAAATACTTTAAAGCACTTTATTTCCTGTAAATTGTATTCCCCCAGCTAGCAAGTACTGTGATTTATGATTAATCATTGCTATGCAAGCAGACTTGGTAATTAACCTAGCCGAGTTGCTTGCATAGAAATGCCAGATCCAGTCAAAGGCTGGGACCGGTTAGGTGTCAGGATATTTGGTGATTGGGGAAGGGCTGACAATCAGGTACGAGGATGGGTTCTCAGCGGGGTAGAGCCTTTGCTCCCTACAGACTCTGAGGCGCCTACCCAGCAGGCGGCATAGTGCTGGCCAGGGGAAGCCGTTGCCGGGACGGAGCCAGTAGGCATGCTTTCCATCGGCTAGTTCGAATTTCCCCCTCGCCAGCAGCCCCATCATGGGGCAGTCCCGAGTGCCTTAGCACGCCTCCTCTTCTGACTGGTGCAGCCGGGCGAGCAGCTGTCTGGGGATTGTCTGCACCATCTCAATCTGTGCTCTGATTGGCCGGCGGATCCTTCTCCATAGAAAAGATAGCCACGAGGGCTATGTAAGGAGTGCTGCCAATCCGAGTACCAGACTAACTCTGGAGTTTGATGGTGATCCATCTGGTGGGATTTTCAAAGCTGCTATTGAGAGAATAGCACTTTGAGGAACCAGGATGAGAAGTGGACAAGGTAAGCCTACCTGAAGCAGGCTCCTGCACCTAGTAGAGGCTAAATTCTTCCAGACCCCCAGTTGGTGAGTGTATTCTGTAATTGTGTATTTTGTAAGTCTGCTGGCTTGCCAGAATAAACTCAGTTTATTCAACTTCTTTGTCCCGTCTGGTGATAGCGATCCCGGTATTAAAAGTGCTGGTCTCCCATGACAACCCCTATCTACTCTATATGGCTACTAAAGATAGGGTGTATACAGATATAACACAGTCTCTTATGTTACTGACAGGGTTTAGACCTGCTCTACTAGAGGTTAGCTCAGTGGTTTTACCTTTGGTTTTACCTTTGGTTTTACCTTTGATCTCAGGGTCTCACCGTGGGTCCAGGCCTGGGCTGTAGTGGAGTGGATCAATGCAGGAAAAATAGAAAAAGGGTGCCAGAAACTTTTCAAATAGTGATGGTCTTCACGGTAGTTCAGCATATAGGGCATTCTGCCATAGAACAGTAGAACAGATTTCAGCAATAATCAGGATAGGTTTTCAATGAACATGGCATCCGCCTTAGTAGTCATTCCCCCTCCAGACAGGAATTCCATGTAGTCAATGTAGAATTAGAACCTCACACCTTTCATTGAACGTTGGGTCTGGATTCACCACCCCCTCACAAAAGTAGCCTCTCTTGGTTCTCAATTCAAGTACCCTACATTTCAGGAAACTCATCCCTCTCTGTGAAAGGAAAGCGTTCCCTTTTCTTCCTGCCTGAAGTATTGAATCTTCTGTGAGTGCATTCCTAGGAGTCCCCTTAAGATAAAAGGTATCCCCTATGCAGGGAACTCCTATGGGGTCCCTCTTCCCCTGGATAGTCAAGCTGGAACCATGACTCACTCTCACCCCTGGGTTCAGGCCCCACTGGGTAGAAGGAGACAAACAGAAAATATAACCTAGTATGGGCACACTTACATCACCTGGATGGTTAGTGAATGGTTTAAAATCTATACATTTATTAATATCCAATTAAAATAAAGCTGGTTAAAATGATGATTGAACACAACGGTGATCCTGCTGTATAAACACTATATTAAGTGTTCAGGATCCAATAAACGTGATAGGTTAAATTAGGTCCTATTACCTGCAAGGAAATTAATCTTGAAATCCATAACAAGCAAAGTGGAAGTAAATGTCCACTACCCTTAAATAAGAGCATGAACCATGTGGTCTGCTATTCATAAACTGTAGCTGGTGTGGTGCCTACACATTTGCAAATCCTTTGTCCAACGTTGTGTATAGTGGTTCATATACCTTTGCCTGGTCTGCCTAGTTGTAGCAAATATGTTTGAGCCTAGTATCTCAATAAATTGCTGGAGGCATATTCAGATGGAGAATGAACCCAGTACTCACATGTGGAAGTGAGATAGTAACAACTGTGAAAGGTACAGTAGGTATGCTGGCACTTGGGAACAATCAGGTTAGCGATCGGACTCCATGTGATTATAGTCGCGACCTTGGTTATGTGGATAAAATCTTAGATGCCGTGGAGTAGATGATAAAACTAATATGCTCCTAGATGTGCGTAAGTATATAATTCATTAATCCACTAAGTGCTAACAGGCAAGTGAGCAGACACAGTGTGTGTCTGATCGCGTTCCTTCAAAGTCAGGATGCCGCCATACTGACCTCTGAGCTGGTGAGTAAACAACCTATTATGCCCTGAGATAACCTGCTGAAGCACTCCCGTGTCTGACCGCAAAGGAGTGTGGTCTGATCAATATGAGTTCTGAGGTGCTATAGCCTTTAATAAGCTGCTAGCCCAATAGAACCAGATAGATTAGTGCTAATGTGATATAGTTATACCTGCTGTTATCAGCATAAACAGTGGTGAAAAAGCAAGACCCTAAATGCGCCCTTAGACAGTTAATCTACTTTATGGAGCAATTAGCCGAACGCATGCAGGCGCCGGCAACAATGTTGCGAGCAGGTTCCTTGCTGGAAGCGTGGGAACCCTGCGCATGCACCCGGATTGTCGACGTGCGCGTTTCGCGTTAACACATTTTTTCAAGACATGTACGGGGGGAGGGTACCATCGGACAAGTGCTGTTATTTATAGCACTATGTTAATTATGCTAATGCATCGTAATTGACCAATGACATATCCAGGGGGCTATATAGACCAAGGATACATTCAAGTCCAAATAAAGTATATTAACCGTAAAATGGTTACCTCGCCCTATTGTATAGTAAACATAATGTCTGTTGGTACTAATAAATAGATCATTGTTTGATAGATAAATAATAGCTTCTTATGTCAGGTTCTTTCACAATACCAGAGGTAAGTATATCCAAAGCTGTATTAACCTATGAATGTCATAGGAATATGGACAGGTCAATTTAGATAAATTATTTGCTGGATATTAATGGCAGATCCTCATGTATTAATTGAGGACAGAAATATCTGCCAACTGATATTATATAGACAGGTAAGTATATGTGGATTCCAGAATTCCACAGCTAAGCAAATGATAAAGTAATGTAAATTCTTTGACAGGATTTTAGGCACATGCCCCAGATCAGGTAGGCAGCATGGAGGTAATGTTGGTAGCATGGGTATATCCATATTGATACTTATTAAAGTGGCCATTAATATATAGGACCACTTTGGATTTAAATAAATGGTGTATAGACAAAGCCCTCAGTTAGGCCACCTGGTGAGGAGTCTTCAAGGTGTAAATCCATCTTGCTTCTTTTTTCAGAAGGTCGTAATCCCAGTTTCTAGGAACTAAGAACCACCTACAGGGGTCTGGCCCACTGGAGATGATCAACCCCCCACCCCCTCTTGGGTAGGATAGGACCCTCTTGGGTAGGATAGGACTGCCTGTAATTTGATTGAGTCACACATTTATACCAGGGGAGTGGCCAACCCCTCCCCCCCGCCCCACTAATTGGGCAGATCTGCCTGTAGCAAAGGCCACTCATCCTGCATGTGACTCCAGCATCTCCCAGGCAGGATGTGCCTGAAACTGTAACAATATAACATAACTGGGGATGTGAACTCACCTGTCTAGCCTGGTGACTAGTTAACCCTACCACTGCCTGCAGCTTTACTAGGGCAAGGGCAAAGAATCTAGCAGGGTGCTACATTAGCATCCCCGCAGCTCAAGTGCCCCCTTGCAGCCTTGTTTTTTAAAAATATCGATTCTATGATGCATCCCGATTTCAGACATGTGAAAATGGGAAAAAATGGTGCGTCTTAGAATCGAGGAAATACGGTATATATTTGGTTTTTACATATTTATGCTTTTTGTTGTTTTTTGTATGCTTTTAGTTATACTTGTTTTTTTGGTTCATAGTATAGATGTATTACTGAACCCTAGTAAACCAAATACAATATAAACTGATAAGGTGCTATTATATTGATGTACACAAACAACAATGCAAGTTGATTAAAGGCAAAAAAGAAAGGAATTGGTGTTCCAAAATTAACAATGAAAAATGTCATGTTGGCATCAAACTGGAACCACAATTAACCTGCTATATGAACAGAGAGCTGCGTGAGCCACAGAAAATAGAAGCACTAATATACTTTAATTCTCACTAGTAATAGCGCTTGTTCAAACATTTATCTAAAGCACATACCATACATACTGTCTCTCATTATATCGTTTTACCATATTTGAACTACATATATAAAATTTCATGCAAGCCTATGATCATAAAGTTTATCCAAAACAAAGTTATAATATATATATATATATACACAATTAAGGTAGTTCATTATAGTTCTTGCCACAAAGCAAGATGTTCAAAAAACATTATGTAACAATTTAAGGCAATACAATCTTAATTTTAGAAACTAGCAATGAACAAAAAATCTAACCATTTGTTTCACATTTTAGTGGTTTCACAAGTTTTGCATTTAAATTCCCTGACTCTGTAAACAGTAGGTCTTGCTTCATCCATATAACTATAGCCCCTTGCAGTTAGCTATTCTAGTAGAACAAGAGAGTAATTAATTAGTGGTTAAATTGGTACTAGAGGGAGGAGCCCATGTTATTATTTGAGTTTATATTATTTATTCAAAGTCCTATTTTTTGCTGCAAAAGAAATGGGGAAGAAACATAGAAATCATTGCAAGGTAGAGAGCCCTGCCAATAAATCAACCATTCTACACTGCAGAATTCTTGGAGGAGCAAATTTGAGTGGATGGGCTGCCACGCAGGTATTTATTTATAAAATGTTTTACCAGGAAGTATTTTTTCCAGATTTTTTAAACTAGTGAGAGGAGCTAGGATAGTATCCGGCTACAGCCCCAGTCACTGCGTGCACGCGTGCATCGGAGCTACTGGTGGCGCATGCACCAGTTTGAGATCTGAGGTCTAGGGGTCGCGATGGAATGCATGTATTAGCAAGAAGAGAAGAACAGGGGGAGGCATTGTGGGAGCATGGCGGGGCGCGGCCATGATTTCAGGTGGCTGGTTCGCCCTCATTGGCTGAACTGCCGCCGTGACGTGGCCATCACTTGGCTGCCGTGGCAAAAGACAAATTCCTTGTCTTTTGGAAAGGTGGTTGCGCCATCGCACTTTGGGCGCGCATGCACACACACTCCAACTTGGGCCTGCCCCATAGAGGGCCATACTTTGTGTGTGCCATGCATGCCATCGTGCGTGCAGCAGCAGCCAGCGGGGACAAAGTCTTAGAGTTGGCTCTGGTCTGATCATTGGTGGCTTTAGATATTTAGCCTTGGTCCCAAATACCATTGTTACAGTCTTGTCAGTGTTTTAAAACTTTTTGTTTTGGAAAATCCAATTTTCATGTTTCAAAATATCAGATTGAAGTACGTGTTAAAGGTCAGAGAGGCTAGGACTGTACATATAAGATAGTGTCATCCGCATACATGTGTGTTGAAGCTCCCTTACAAGCTAGATAGGTTGATCATTAATGAAAACTGAAAAGAGTAGGGGCCCCATAACAGATAAACTCTACATAGCGCAATATGCTTCAATTGGGTCTCAAATAGTAGGAATTCAATAGAATGGGGACTCACATTTTCATAATTTAAAACCAGCATATCCCACAATAAATGTGGCTCTGGATCATCAAGCTTCACTTACTAGTTTACGAGATGATTAAGGTCTGGTGTGAGGTTCATTTCCTCAGATAGAAAACAGCATAACCCACTGAATGTGGCTCTGAATCATACAGCTCCATTTCTTGGTTCAGGGGATGGTCAAGGTATAAATGACACAGGCATGTACACATAAAACTATAGAGGAGTGGTGTCTGACAGCCTCACCGCTCCTCCTGGTGCCGGTGTCATCATCTGCTTTGAGCCCCGCAGTGCATTACGTCACTTCCAGTGAAGCATCTCGTCACTTCCGGTTGCGATCAATTTCGACGGAGGAGGATGGCAGCAATCCGGTAGCCACGGAGGGTGCAGATGGAGCCCACTGAATCAGACTCTGATTGGATGAATCCTTATTGGCAGAACAGTCTACTTGGGGATGAACTAATAATGAATGTAAATAAAAATGAACAATTTAACATCTATACTTATATAAGAATATTATTTTAAATGATTTTAATGAACTTGGTATAAAAACTATATTAAATTAAATACAATAGTAATACATTCTGCTAACACATAAAAATAAAAATAAACATTGTTATCTAAAAATATTTAATCACATTAAAATAAGGGATAGATTTATACATGCAGGGATATGGGATAGAATAGATAAAACACAGGTCCTTTCGATCCTTGAAAATATTGATTGGAAGGAAGGATATACACTAGTGACCTGTGATGTATCTTCCCTGTACACATCGATTAACCATGTAGAGGGAATCGAGGCTGTAAATAGAGTTCTATCCCTGGCTGATAATACAGTATGGCCAAGGAACAAATAGCTTTTATCCTGGAGGGATACATTTTATCCTATCTAAAAATGCATTCTGGTTCAATAATGATTTTTTTTCTGCAAATTTGTGGAACAGCGATTGGTCCCAGGTTTGCACCAAGCTAAGCAAATTTTTTCATGGCTACCTGGAAGGATGACCACATTTGGTCTACCCATGTGTTTGGTGCGAACCTGGTCTTCTGGAAAAGATATATTGACAATGTGCTTTTAATCTGGAATGGCAATGAGATAGTTTAAAATAACTTTCTAGAATATATTAATATTAATCATTTTAAACTTAAAATTTACCTCCAAACAAAGTAAGACTGAAGTGGCGTTTTTAGACCTGGTATTCTATATTGAGGACAATCATATACTGACCAAAACTCGTTTAAAAACCGTAGACAGCACTAATTATATAATGAATAATAGCTTCAGCCACCCCAGGTTGATATCAAACATCCCTTATGGCCAATTAAGGACGATTAAGAGAAACTACACTAAAACAGAAGTTTACAAAGAACAGTTGCAGATTTTAGTTAAGAAAATTTAAAGAAAAACACTATCTAGCAAAAACTATAATGGAGGCTAAAAAAAAAAGAACAGATAGAAAACTTCTGATTAATCCTCTGGCAATAAAAGTTAACAAAAATCACACTAAAATAGACTTTACAACTACATTTGTGACAAATATAATAGAGAAGGCAACATAATTAAACAAGCCATTACAAAACATTGGCATATATTTCAGAATGATCCTGTCTTGGGAAATGAACTCCCAGAAAAAAACAAATGTTATTTTTTCCAAGGCAGGGAATCTGAAAAATAAACTGGCTCCAAGTTTTCTCAAACCATTAAAAGGAAATAAGCAGGATAATAATTGGCTTAAGCTCCCCAAAGTAGACTTTCCTTGCGGTAGTTTTAAAGAGTATGATATTTGTTCAAAATGGTTAAAGAATTAATTTAAGTCTAATATAACTAATGAAGAATTTTTTATTAAACATTTTTTAAACTGCAATACAGAATATATAATTTATCTACTAGAATGCACCTGTGTGCTGCAATAAATAGGAAGGATGAATCGGGCTTTAAAAGTTAGAGTTCAGGAACATATAGGGGACATAAAAAGGAAAATAAACACACACAGCGTCCCCAAACATTTTATTTTACATCCTCAATTTAATCCCAAAGATCTAACATTTAAAGGAACAGAACACATAACTCCACATTGGAGAGGAGGCAACCGTTCCCTAGATTTAGCAAAAAGGGAAAACTTCTGGATTCACCATTTTAAAATGATGAATCCAAGAGGGTTAAATGTCGATATTTATATTGGTGCCTTCATTTAATTCATATTAATATGATTGTGTAATTTTAATGTTTTACATAATTAATTGTAATATTATAACGAATATGAATTACCTGCTTATTTGATACTATATTTACATTATACCTATATATTTATTTTATTAAAAACCTTTTAATCTTAGCTAATCAATTGGTTATGCATAAATATTAGATAAATATTAAATGTAAACACCACTGATTTTCCCTTTTTTTCTTTTTCCTCCCTCACTCCGATTAATTTTGTGACAAGTCCTATATGAGCAATTATTAATGTTATAGGAATTTGGGAGATGGGAGCTAATAGTCCCATCTATTAAATGTGAACTCTGTTTATAAATTTTATTTAAAAAATAAATAAATGACATACATTTTTTAATAACATTTCTTATATAAATTTATGATATAAGTTTATTTTTAATTACCATTATTAGTTTGTATCTCCTATTTAGTATTTTTATGGTTCTTGCATTGTAAAATTCTATCCCATATTTTAATGTGATTATATATTTTAGATAACAATGTTTATTTTTATGTATTACGATTGTATTTCATTTAATATAGTTTTCATACAAGTTTATTAAGGTTATTTAATATAATATAGGATTACAGATGTTAGAATGTTAGAATGTTTATGTTTATTTACATTCATTGTTAGTCCGTCCCCCATGTAGACTGTTCAGCCAATAAGGATTCATCCAATCAGATTGTCTAGAAAAAATCTAAGAACAATCAGAGTCCAGTTAGGGCTATATACATGCATTCATAAAATGCATTCAATATGACTCCTGACAAAGCTATTCTAAGTGAAACGCATAGAGTCTGATTCAGTAGGCTTCATCTGCACCCTCCATGGCTGCAGGATTGCTGCCTGTTCTCCTCCGCTGAAATAGATCGCAACCAGAACTGATGAGATGCGTCACCGGAAGTGACGCGATGCACCGCCGGGATCACAGCAGATGAGGACACCGGCATCAGGTGGAGTGGTGAGGCTGTCAGACACCACTCATCTATAGTTTGATGTGTACATGCCTATATCATTTATACCTTGACCATCCCCTGAACCAAGAAGTGGAGCTGTATGATTCAGAGCCACATTCAGTGTGGGTTATGCTGTTTTCTATCTGAGGAAATGAACATCACACCAAGACCTTTACCATCTCTTAAACTAGGACGTGAAGTTTGATGATCCAGAGCCACATTTATTGTGGGATATGCTGGTTTTAAATTAAAGAGAGGATTTAAAAGAGTCTGTGCACACTGAGAACTCTTTTTTTTGGTTTTAAATTAAGAAAATATGAGGCCCCATTCTATTGAATTCCTACTACAGCTGAACCCCATTATAACGCAGTGCTCGGGGTCCACATAACGAGACCACGTTAGAACCGGGATTGCTGGGGGGAAAAATGGCTGCCACAATCACTTACCCAGCATCTGCAGCTCTCTCCGCTTCATCAGCTTCCAGAGAGGTAGGAAGGGAGGGGGGGTGTTGTGTTTGTGTGTGTATCCCAGCAGAGAAGGAGAGAAGCCTGTGGTGAGTATGTCTCTGTCCGATTTGCCCGTAGCCAGTCCCCCTCTCTTTCCTCACCCCCAGCAGAGAGAGTAGCAGGCTCTCCCAGCATGCAGGAGAGATGCCCGTGGTGAGTATGTCTCTGTTGGAGTTGCCCGTAGCCAGCCCCCCTCTCTCTCCTCCATCCTGGCGGAGAGAGAGTGTGTGTAGAAGGCTCTCCCAGCAGTGCAGGAGAGAATCCCGTGGTGAGTTGCAAGTAAACTTGCATGTCATTTATACTCGGAGGTATGTAAACACTCATAATGCAGCCAAGATAGGGGAGGGAGAGCAGAGCCACTGCTCAAAGAAACAGACTTATCTCTTGGCTTTCGCTCAGTAGAAGAGAAAGGAAGTAACCATAGGTACAGTACATGTCAGCACTGACATTACTAGTCTATTGTAGTATGCTGGTGACAAATTTCATAGTGTTTTGCATAGTGTTTTGCATAGTGTTTTGCATGTGATATGTTGGTGGACAATGTTTGAGGCGATACCATATTAGTGAGGGAGTGAGCAGAAGTATACAGTGTATTGATTTTCTTACAGCTGCAATGCACTAGTATTGGTAAATTTTGAAGTAGCAGAGGCACTATAAGAATATACACCCTGGCACTCAATATTACCCAAAAGGTCATTTTGTTGTGCACATGGAGAAGGCTGCTTCCCTTTTGCTGCCCAACTACCAATTAGAGAAGCTAAGGAAGTATTCTATTATATATGGATAGGGGCAGATTGTGGACAGCCATCAGCCCGGCCATTTCCTCCTGCAGTGTTGTAGTCTCTGTCGGAGTTGCTCAGAGTCAGCCCCCTCTCCCCTCCCCCACCCAACCCCCAGCGATGAACAATGTTTTCTCTGACTGCCAAAAAAATTAGGGATGTCCTCCCTATAACCCCCTTAATTACTAGATGGGCTCTGCACATACCCGTGTCATAATAATTTTTTTGCTGAACAGCTTATTCCTTGGATGCTGCCTCTGTGGCAAACAGGCTCTTAGTGTTAAGGGATTATTCAATATACACCAAAGAGATCTCCTGATTTGGTGAAGGTGAGATTCTCCCTACTCTCCAGACTCTCTCCTCCTCTCCCCCCCGCACTGGCAGAGGTACGGAGGGGGGGCGTGTGTGTGTCTGTTATTAAAGTTTGCCCCCCCCCAAAAAAATGGGAGCCACTCTTAGACCATGTTATAAGCAGATCCGCGTTGTAGCGGATCACACTATAATGGAGTTGAACTGTATTTGAGACCCAATTGAAGCATATTGCGCGATGTAGTGTTTATTTGCTTAATTTTCATATGGTGATACCTGCGCTCCCCAAGCCTTCCAATATATCTGTCTACAGAAGAAATTTGGCCCTTTCTCCATAGGGTTGAGCTGCGATTTTTTCACTTTATTATTTGCACATGCACTTGCACTTTATTTCACATTAATATTTATCAGTGCATAATTTATATATTCTTTATACTTTCTTTCTGATTTAATATTGTTATAACAACACATCACTTTTCACTACACTCTATATAGGAGCGCCTATGTACCATTTTTTGTCACAGCCCCATAACAGAGCCTTGCAGGACACAACAGCTGATATCCAAGGAGTTGGTTAGATCCCGAGATATACACATGTTGGGATCTGCCTACATTATTATAGGTACTGCACCGACACACTTTATTCGAGCAAATACCCGGTATGTACCTGGCAGATACCTGGAATGCGCCGCTCCTAACCTCTGGCAAGCCCCGTTGCATTTGCCTTCCCAGCCTGGGTTCATGCCTGGCTGATGGGCGGCTGATCTGTTAAATGATAATGATTAGGATTTAATAGGCTGCAATGCTTCACGTGTCTACCAGATGGCATAAATTCATGAATTGTAATGCAGTATATATATATGTACTGTGCAGTATTGCAGCCAGCGGGAATAAAATGCTTCAATCCCTGCCGGAAAATAACTCAATGCACTCGGGCAGAAAACAGTCACAAACCTCAAAACACCCGGGTATACCCGAATTCGTGGGACTAGCCGAGCTCGAATAAAGTGTGTCGCCAGTGTAGGAGTGAAACCAGTTTAAAGTATGTTTCCCTATTCCCTACTCCAGATAATATCAAAAGTATCAAAAGCCTTCGCAAAATCTAGGAATATTGCACCAGTAAGTTGTCCCAGTTCCATTCGACACTGGATCTCATTGCAAACTTTTAGGTGGATAGTTACTGTGGAACATTTGGAGTGAAAGGCAGATTGGAATTGGCTAGGGAAATTTGTCTTGATATAGTAATTGCTTAATTGGAAATTAACACATTTTCCCATGACCTTGGATATTATTGGGAGAAGGGAGAGTGACCTGCAGTTTGAAATAGTGTTTTTGTCCCCCCATTTGAAAATTGGGACAACTCTAGCAGTTTTACAGGTCTTAGGAATATGGCCTGCAGACAAAATAGAGTTGATTAGGGAAGCAAGCGGTTTGTCAATGGCTGGGACACCAATTCATAGGAACTTTGATTGTAGCAGGTCAGGTCCACATTGGCTGCTTAGTTTTAATTTGAGGAACACTTGTGTAATCTCCTCTGCAGATACTGGAACAAATTGAAAACTGTGAGCATTGTTGTTAGAGGGTGGAGCTATAGGGGATCTCCCAGATTGAGCTTCATGTTTGTAGGTTGGGTTGCATTTTGCTAATAGGGAAGTAGTACACCCCAAAAAGTTTTCAATGAATGCGTTTGCAATGTCATGGCTGTTAGGGTGAGGTTGTGGACAACCCTTTATCTTTTCCTATTACGACAAGTAAGTGACCCCCTGGAGGCCCGGGACCCACCATAAGTTGATCATTCTTATGAACTTGTGACATTAGTTTGATGGAAGAAGTTCACCGTTGAGTAAATTAAATAAACATTGTTATTTTTACAAAACTCCCCAGCACCTTTTCCCACTCCCTCACACACAGCCCTGTACCAGCAGAATAGGGGCCAGGTGTGTCTACCGTGTCTTAGAGAAGTGGCGTTCCTGATATAAAGGGTATTCAACTAACTGACACATTGGCAAGTAAAGTGGCTTTACATTACTTATTAGCAATGTTTGAAATATCATTTATTCATGCACTATGACAGATTAAACTTTAGCGAATATTAAAAATAAACTAAAATGAAGAATGTTTAAAACCTACCTGAAAAGTTGCTGGCTACATTCAATTCCCTGGAAATGTTCCTTCTTTTTTAAAATAGAATTTGAATAACAGAATATATTGGTGGTCAACCTGGGCACCTGCAAGAAGGAAGGATTCCACTAGATGAGTTTTATTCAAACACAACATTGTTAGGCCATAGGAACATCTGTCTTTATTATCAATTTAATCTTCCTGCTTTCTATTTTGTATCTATTGTCTACAAGAAGATTTGAAAAGACACCTTGGGGACTAATCTCCTAAATTGGACTATTTAAGGGCTCTTATGTACTGAATGTAGCTTATCAGACATTTGAGGATTACATTTTATATTCTATTCTTAAGCACATTTTTCTATCCTTTGCATTCTATAGATTTTACAAATGACAATCTTTAAAACGTTTATGACGCAAACCAAGTCTGTAGCTATAAGTTTTTATCAGTATGGCAAGATGTTTACAAATAAAGATGTGTAAAACTGGCGATTTTTGGCATTTTACCACTTGCAAAATTCAACATTCATCAAAAATTCAGAAAGCTTTAAGTACTAATTATTTACTGTACATTCTGATGAGTTACTGAAAATATCATGTAGATGGCACAGACACCCAGATAAACATCATTATCCTACTGAAGTTAGAGTTGTTAGTGAATGATATTGTGGCTTGGTGTGGTGTCTGTGGATTGATATAGGAATCTACTAGGCTGCCTATTTGCCTAAGGCAAACTACTTTGCAGGCAGCTAATGCTTCATAATAATTGCGTACTGACTGACTTTGGAGAGTTACAGTGAAGAGCAAGATCATGATGAGCAGGCCTTAATCCCACTATGTGTGCAATGGCATCTGACACCATTTGGTCCCATTTGGGTCCCTAGCTACTTTTACCCATTGCACAAATGCCATCTTCATATACCCTGAGGAACGAAACGCATATCACCTGAACAAAACGCATTGGGCCCTTTGCCAGGAGAACAGCAGACCTACCACCTATAGGAATTATCTTCTTCTCCAGCCTCGTAGCTCCATGGTGCCGAGTGATCTGCGGCAGCAGCCATTTCCATAAGCAGCGTCTCTCGTATGCACATGGGAGTGACAAATGATGGGTTGGACGGCGCAAACCCCAGGACGACTTTGAATGGACCCTAGGTGGTCCTATTGCCTGTATTTCTCTTCCGTTTTGTAAGTGCATTGTATATTACCTTTACATGAGTAAAATATATTGCACTATTTTTTGTCTCTTTTATTTTAATAAGGATTTCTCAAGAGTTCTGCTGTTTGCTGTTGGTATGCAGAGAGGTCTTTCCTCTGAAATGCTTGTTTGAACTGGAAACCACGTTTGTGGGAATAACTTGAGTCCATTTTTATATTATCCACATTTCCATACAGTGTTACACTATTTTTTCTTCCTTTTATTTCCCCTTTTTATATATACCGAAGGACATTGGCGCTCTGAGATTTGTGTTTTTGCTTGTAGTCAAGATCCCTATCGGAGCTGCACTGTCGCATAGGGTTGTACTTATATATTTTTATGTTATTAAGTCTGCACATTTTTTCACTCAAAGTGTTACAGGTATTTGCGCTGAATTTTTTTCCTTTAAGATATCACAGTTAGATTTACAGACGTCAAAGGAAGCAGCAGGGCCTAATAATAGATTGCTAGAAACAATTTAATTGCTCACTCCTTTTATTAGCACTAGATATAACCCATTAGCAGTAGATGAGTAGGAACACCATTTTCACTGCAGTAATGCTGCATTGTGCTAGGATAGAAGGTACAGGGGAAATGTAGTGGAATGGTAAAATGAAAATAGACATACTAAGCTAAGGCTGAGGAGGTAACAAGTCAGAGGATACATGAGGATAATAATGAATTTACTGATCCAATATTTGTATGCCCAACTGAAAATAGGTTTTCACCACTTCAACTTGATGAATCTATTACATTTTGTCATGATGAACTAGTCCAAGATGACACATGTAGAGCTATGAGATCAACATTACCGATTGGTGATGGTAGTAAGACTTTTCAACACAATATTGAAGGTGAATCTGCCATTGCTCTGTGTCCCTCGGCTTCTGCTTCTTCTTCTTTTTTAGACCAGGTCCCAAATGGGGGTGTGCAGAAGATCAAACCATACCCACTTTGGGGGAAACCACATCATCAAGGGTCCAAATCAGATCAGAATTGAAGAAGAAGGCGAAGTTCAGAGGAACAAGGGCAGGGCAGCGTTGCCAAAGAGAGAAGAGTCTAAAATCGGTTAAGGAGGACCCACGTAAATATGGTATTTTTAATTTATCTTCCCATACATTATCCTCCCAACAGATTTTTCTGTTGGCAAAGGGTCTCTCTTTCTCTCCTACTTCATTCCCTGACAAATTTGATCTCTTCATGGATTTGAACAAATTTATACGTAAAATCACTCTTAAACGCTATTTCACCATGAAGCATCTCAGGGAAGAACAACATATCACCTTCACTACACAAGAAGAAACCTGCATTAAGGCATTAACATCGCTTTTAGCAGAACAGGACCCTATTAGGGATCTATGTGGCAACTATACACGAGGAGGAGAGTCATTTGTTGATCCAGCTAACATTGACTTTGCTGTATCCCAATTGACTCTCCACTCCTCCGATCCCTCCTTGGAGCCGAATAGCAAGAATTCTCCATTTGGACCCAAGTCCCTATTTTTCCCCTACCAGTCCAAGGGTAACTTTGTCGAGACCTTTTACACCATGGTACTGAAAGATTTAGAGCAACTCTGTGTCCTACCGGCTAATAGGAGAAACATCTCAACTATCGAACAGGGAGCCCTAAAAGAACTTCAGGCCCTAGACAATATTGTCATTCGTCAGGCCATTAAGGGAGGTGGTATTGTTATTCAAGATAGGGAGATATATGTACAGGAAGCAAAGAGATTACTACAGGATGATACATTTTATGTCACTCTCAAGTATGACCCTACTACTGAATTCCAATTATTGTATCATGTACTTCTGTCAAAAGCCAAAGAGAATGCGATCATTACTCCATCTGAGTTTAAATTCCTGTACATTGATCATCCTAGAATTCCCATCTTCTACCACCTCCCTAAAATTCACAAGAGCCTTGACTGTCCACCAGGGCGACCGATAGTGTCAGGGGTCGAGTCGATGACGTCCAACGTGTCCCAATATGTAGATTATTTTCTTAGTCCATATGTAACATCACTCAGATCATATCTGAGGGACACGTTGCACGTCATCGACTCTATCAGGGACATTCGTTGGAAACCCACGTATCACTGGGCCTCCTGTGATGTCTCTTCATTGTACACATGTATAGAGCATCACAGGGGTTTGGAGGCTGTTACCTATTTTCTAGATAGGGATCCCTCTCTCCATCAAGGTCAGAAGGACTTTATACTCTCCAGTATATTATTTATTTTACAGCATAACTACTTTTTGTTTGAAGATGACTTTTATTTGCAAGTCTGTGGAACGGCCATGGGCACGCGGTTTGCCCCCAGCTATGCAAACCTATACATGGGGTTGTGGGAGGACTTTCATGTGTGGGCAAACGCTAGATTGGGGGCGGGCCTAGTGTTCTATGGCCGTTTCATAGACAATATCATCATCATCTGGGAAGGTGCAGAAGATGGACTTCGCAGCATCCTCCAATCCTTCAACACAAACGAGATGGGTCTGAAATTCACATTTGAAATTCAGCCCAAACAAATTACATTTCTTGATCTCGTTTTATTTGTTACAGATGATGATGAGGGTCAGATATCCACAAAAACACACTTCAATGAAGTATCTGTCAATAGTTATCTTCACACATCAAGTAATCACCACAAAAAGTGTCTGGAGAATATTCCTAAGAGCCAATTCTATTGGCTAAAGAGGAACTGCTCATCTCAGAAAGATTTTGAATTTCAGGGACAGGAATTGGTTTCTAAATTTATTCATAAGGGCTACAAGGAGGTGATTGTCACTGGTGCTCTCAATGAAGTCAAGAATATAAACAGGGATGTTCTTCTTGCTCAATCTAAATAAAAAGTCACTACCTATCCCCTTACTAAACATGATATTGGTTCATGTCAGGACAAGTGTCCTAGATTCATCACTAAATTTAATCAGTCTGCGTATAAAATTAAACAGATACTGCACCGACACACTTTATCCGAGCAAATACCCGGTATGTACCTGGCAGATACCTGGAATGCGCCGCTACTCACCTCTGACAAGCCCCGTTGCATTTGCCTTCCCAGCCTGGGTTCATGCCTGGCTGATGGGCGGCTGATCTGTTAAATGATAATGATTAGGATTTAATAGGCTGCAATGCTTCGCGTGTCTACCAGATGGCATAAATTCATGAATTGTAATGCAGGATATATATATATACTGTGCAGTATTGCAGCCAGCTGGAATAAAATGCTTCAATCCCGGCTTGGAAAATAACTCAATGTACTCGGGCAGAAAACAGTCACAAACCTCAATACACCCGGGTATACCCGAATTCGTGGGACTAGCCGAGCTCGAATAAAGTGTGTCGCCAGTGTATTGAACAATCATTGGTATATTCTCAGGAATGATCCTGTTTTGGGACCGATTTTACCTGCATATATTCCAGTCACCTATAAAAAAGCTAGAAATATCAAAAACATTGTGGCCCCTAGTCGATTGAGAATGATTAAGGACGGAGATTCAGTTTCTTCTGACCATCTCTCCGGCAACTTTTCATGTGGATGTACTAGATGTCTTACATGTAAACATCTTATTGCCGGTGATAAATTCTGTTCTTTCTCCAACAAGGGAGAGCATGATATAAAGGGCAGGATAAACTGTCTCCCCACATATATATATATATATGGAACACAGTACATAGGGAGAACCATTCGACCTATGAGTACCAGGTTTTTAGAGCATAGACGTAACATCATCAATGGTAATCTGGCTCACAGTCTCTCCAAACATTTCTCTATCTGTCACAATAAAGATCCTGCATCTCTAACTATCAGGGGTATTGAACACATACCAGTGTTTCTCATTGGGGGGGATAGATTCAGGAGGTTATGTTTGCGAGAGACCTTCTGGATCTATACCCTTGACACTCTGTCACCTAAGGTGTTTAATGAACATATAGATACCAGCACACTGGTATAGTGTTCTGGGTGCCCCTGCTCGTTTTATGACTACATCACCTTATTACAATATCACTTTCATTTTCATTTACATTTTCATTTTTAGTTCTATTTTAACAATTCTTTTTTATCCATTGTATTTTTTAATATTTTTTAATATTAATTTCTTTATTTGTGTTGAATTAATATGCTGTTCAGGTATCACATTTCATACATGATTATGTATGTATTTATGTATGTTTTAATTAATTCATACATATAATTTTATTAGATCATTGTGTATCATTCATAATATTTGTGTTTAGCAACATCAATATGTATATCAATTTTGAACTTGTATATGTATATACACATCTTTTATTATTATAGTTTTTGTAATGTTTTATATACCATGTATTTTCCTATGTTACCCCTATGTTTCATTCCCCTTTTCCCTTTCCAGCCCTTCAAGAGTTAATGATTATCAATTTGCATTCAGGTGTTTTTAATGTGCTCTATTTAAATATGGTATATATATCCATAGCATCCTTGTTAGTACAGCTTTTTTCCCCTGAGGAAGTTGCGTATCGTGACGAAACGCGTAGGGAAGTAGCTAGCATTGGACTCTCATTGTACACCATTCAATCTTTAAGCAGTTTTGTCTTTTGCTCGTTTTGGAGCCGGTCCGTCGTCCATTACACTTGGGATCCTATACAGGAAGTTTGACTGCTGTGTCAGTATCCCGTATCATCGGAGGACACGTACTCTCGCGGGATTTACAGCCAGGGGGAGACCGGGTGTGCGCGCACCCTCCTGGCATCCACGACGTTAGTGTGTTGGACTCCACACACGGTATCTATCCACGGAGGCTCAATCGGGTGACTACAAAGACCTTACTCATTGTTTTATTTCAATTTGCACATTGTAAGTGTCCGTGATTCACTTGCACTTTCATTTCAAATATTAAATTACAGTATTATGCTATGGGAGCCGCGCTGTCTTCTTTTCGTTATATATATATATATATATATATATATATATATATATATATATATATATATATATATATATATATATATATATATATATATATAAAACGAAAAGAAGACAGCGCGGCTCCCATAGCATAATACTGTAAAAATGTATATATATAGCAAATGTAAATATACTGTATGCTCATTTTCATGTCTTAGGCAGGTCTGAAAACCCCACCTTTCACCATTATCACCCAGCACACAGCACTTCCACTGCAGCAAGGGATTCTGGGAGATGACATGCAAATGAGCACACAGTGCTGGGTGCTGGGTGATAATGGTGAAAGGCGGGGTTGCAGACCTACATAAGACATGCAAATGAGCTTACAATGCCACTTTTTGCTTCACAAACCATTTTATACATGGTTCCCTATAGGCTTAAGCTTGCTGCATGGTCACAGCTTTGAGCACAGCCAGGGTTAAGATGCATAGCCAGAAAACCCACCCACAGACAGCTGTTTTGACCTTAATGGGTCTCATCAGTGTGGGGTTGGTTAACTGGCTATGCAATGAAGCGAAAGGATGGGGTTTACCATACTGAGTTAAGTTATGGTGAGTAAAAAAAGTGACAAAAACCCTCCACAGCAAAGCATATAGCAAATGTAAATATACTGTATGCTCATTTGCATGTCTTAGGCAGGTCTGCAACCCCGCCTTTCACCATTATCACCCAGCACAAAGCACTTCCACTGCAGCAAGGGATTCTGAGAAATGACATGCAAATGAGTACACAGTGCTGGGTGCTGGGTGATAATGGTGAAAGGCGGGGTTGCAGACCTGCCTAAGACATGCAAATGAGCATACAGTGCCATTTTTTGCTTCAAAAACCATTTTATACATGGTTCCCTATATATAGTATATATACACACACACACACACACACACACACACACACACACACACACACACACACACACACACACACACACACACACACACACACACACTCATTTGATGTCATTTTTCAGAATCCATTACTGCAGTGGGAGCACTGTATGCTAGTTGATAATGGTTGAAAGGCAGGGTTGCAGACCTGCCTAAGACATGTGAATGTGCTCACGTTGATATTCTTTATTAGCTATATATACACACCATATATATGCACCATGATGTCAGAGTTGTAAAGGAGAGCATTACGTTAGAGAGAAGTTGGTATCAGAAAAGTAACATGGGCCTCATGAGTGCAACAAAGCTGATCATAATGTTGAAGTGAAAGAGTATGGTGATAAAGATTAGAGATATTCAAATTTTTTGCATGACCTTGTGAGTATGGCGAAGATGACTCCCTTTTGTGAACTTGGAACTTTTCAAGTGTGAGAGTGCGAGAAGTCTATTTTACTATAGTGCCAATTTACTTTTATACCTCTCCAAATACACCCTTGAATAACACCTAGGCACAAAACTGAAAACACCTGAGATTCCTCCAATATATGATAATTTAAATAATTAGAATAAACTTTGCATATTCAAATGATCATATTTTCCAGGTATCTAAGGTGTGTTACTTTCTCAAAAAGTTTGAGCGTACTGTAGTGGAAGCAAACTTTGGTAAGTTTTCACATCTCTAAAGGAGATGGGATCAGCATGATGTAACAGAAAAGGAGTAGGAATTATGTCAAAAGGATTCAAACTAGTGTATATCAGGAGAAGATGTATGCAGAGATTTTATTTTCCGCTGTTTTGATCAAACTTTTTAAAAGCTTGAAACCCTCCACAAATAACATGCACTAGAACTTCTAACGAAATGGTCTAAATTGTTTAAAATGAGGCCTGCCTTTTAATACTTCTTTTAAAATGTTATCTAAATTTCAAAGCGAACGTAAGCGCAAATGATCAAACATGCAATGTCCATTGACTTCAGCGAACATGCTGCAAACTTTCAATTTGAATCAAACTTTTTCTGTAAACCAAAAAAGGGTGACATTTTTAAACGTTGCTAACACGTGAGAAATGTTAGCACATCTCTAATCAGGTGAATATAATAGAGAGGCTGCATATGATGTTTCCGAATGAATGAAATTGGAATACAAAAGAAGTAGGAGTGGGCAGCATGAAGCACCCAAAATGGTATAGTGGAGACATATTGAAGGAGTGATTTAAAAAGTGAAGGTATGCAATGTACAGTATATTTTTGGGAATATGTATATATGTCTAAGATACAACAGAGGAGGATAGGATGGTGTAAAAAAGTAGATATTCAAGATATGGTGGAGTAGGGGAATAGAAAATGATATTGAAGAGGCGACTGTGAGAGAACAGAACGGAGAATGATGTAGGGTGGATGATGATATGAAGAGGAAAGAATTTGCTAGCATCTATTCCTCTATCTATTGCCTCTTTCAAACACCTCTCTACTTAAAGTGAGAATTGGAGAATTATTTCACGTGTTTATAAATTTCATCTCTTTAACTTGGTGACTTTTTGACCGTCTTCGAGCGTACGAGCAGGGAACCCGGAAGTGACATTCCGAGGTCACAGAGACATGAGGATACCTGTGAAGCCAATATCGCCAAGCAACGGACTACATGGAACAGGATACCTATCCTAGGAGACCAGGCAGATGCCAGATGCCGCGGGTTCCTCCCACTTGAGTAACCCAGTTCTCTCATCCCCCTACATGATGTTTTTATGCTTATATCTGGTAATTGCACATTTGTTACCTTAACACTATTCATTCAATCAATTAAAAGGTTTACACTATTAGGGTTTTGTGTGCTCTTCTACTCCATTGTTCTATAGTAGCCATTTGGCCTACATTAGGTCTAAAAAAAAACCTCACTGAAGATGTTACGGTCGCGTACGTCGCTGTGTACTGTCCAGGAGACAGACCGGCTAGGCAGAGGTGGAGAGTAGAGACCGACCCGTACCTGGGATCCGACTCCTGAATAGTAGAGTAGTAAGGTCCGGGGTCGAGGTTTAGGGCAGGAGAATGCAGGATAAACATGGTTACTCTTCCGGGTCCAGGCTTGAGAATGGAGAGTAGTAGGGGTTACAGTTCTGAGGTCATCAGCAATAGGCAAGGTACAAAGCAGGCAGGACAGGGCTTCCATCAGGGAACAAGTAATACAGAACCTTGCACAGGCAAGGAGGAGTGGAGGAATGAAGCCTTATAAATGGAGCAGGCAGGTGCAGGCAATCATTCCAGACTGAGACTGACTTCCTGCCTCGGTGGCCATGTTGGTGGGGAAGATGTCCTGCCTCGGTGGCCATGTTGGGAGATCCTTATAGGTCTAAAGCATATAAATACTATTTAAAGGACCAAGTAACATCTCGGTGGCCATGTTGGAATGACCAATATGGATCCGGAATGAGGCTGATTTCCTGCCTCAGCGGCCATGTTGGTAGGGGCAGATGTCCTGCCTCGGCGGCGATGTTGAGAGATCCTTATAGAAGAAGATTGTACAAACCCCAATTGCATAGGCAGATATATGTATACATACATGTACACATGTATACATATATATCCTAGGAATATGTATACATATATGCTAATAATTGGCTGCTGGGCCAGGGTAATTGTCAAAAGTGAAGCTGCAGGCCATACAGTATGTTGTTTTAATAAATAATCTGTATTTTATAACAACTTCTTGAGTTCTAACTTCAGCTTCAACTAAGCAGAATTCTAACAGAGCACATACAGTTGTAGCAACGGTTATTGCTCCCGCTAGGGCATGGGATATTCTGGAATAAAATACTGTACATTTACGCTTACATATAATACTGAAAATGAGAGGCTAACTGTGACTTTCTGCATGAAGTGCCCATAACATAATGATATTTGTAGGTGAGGGGACTGCATTTTGATCTTTAAATGGTCTGTTTTGCAGGTGGATATTCCTTATTGAAGGGGCCTGATTTATTGGTGGAGCAATTGCTAGCAGACATTTTCTATTCTCTAGGTTTTCTACAGATGTAAGTTTCTTGAAATACCAATTATTGCCATATAGCCTGTTTTAGTTGTCTAATAACAGGGTTTCCTACTCATTCGCTTGAGTTCTGAATCTAAGTCAAGAGTCCAAAGTGTGCTTTAATGGAAATGATCAATCAGATTAAGTTGAGGTTACAATATTTTAAAACATGAAACTCGTTTGCACTGAGATTCATTGAGCGTAATGAATACTACATTATTCTGTATCCCATTATAAACAGTAATGGATTACATTAATTGCAATATAAACATCCTATCTGTCTAATAAAGCTTCACAGGTTGCTTGATAATGAAGTAGTCAATATATTTAATTGTTTTTTTTTTGTAAACCATTCATATTAGTTAGACCTAACAACAAGTAATGAGAGAGTAATGCAAGCTTTTATGTGTTTGCCTGTAATAAATGGAAATAATCCATACAGATATTTATAAACATCTGTAATAAAAAATATATATCTGCAATGGCTTTAACCTTGCTAATTCTCTATAACGGATTTGTAATGGTGAGAAGAGTTCTATTACTTAGATCAGTGGCTCTCAACCCTTTTTGAGCAGGGCACCCCTAAAGGATTTTTAAAATCTTTGGTCGCCCCTGCTCTTCAGACCTCACTCACCTCCTCCTCGCTTAAACGCATATGCACTCACCCTCCTTTTCACAAGTAGACACCCCTACACTCTCCCACCCTCTTCTTGCACACTCCACATCCCCCCTAAGACGACAATTAGAGTGCCTGCGGCGGCGCACGCTGCTAAAACAAATACCTGCATTCCCTCAAAGGTGCACATAGTGCGCGTGACCGTGTGGAGGCGCGATGGGGAGGTTGTATCCTAGCATGACAAAATTATTTGTTTTAGATGCGACGGCCACCACATATGACCATCGTGCGCCACCGCCGGCACTTTAATCTCTGCTTAACACATCATACTTGCCCCTTTTACGCCACACACATTCCACATGTATCGCCCTACTCACACCGCACAGTCACCCGCTTCCTTAAATCATAAACACCACATTCACCCCTCCTCTTAATTACATTACTCACCTTCCACCAACCCACAGAAAGAAATAGCCTCCCTCACCCTTCCCGCTCAAAGCCCCCCAACCCGCGACACACAAAGCCTTTACACTCTTCTTCGCACACAAAGCATTTCCCTCTTTTCTCTCACCTTCACACATGCCTCAAACTGTCAGCTGCTCGGCGAACATGTCCTGCACTGTCTGGTGATGAAGTATCTTCTCTCTATCGTCTGCAAGACTGAGAGAAGAGGTGAATCACAGCCTATACATCCCCATACAGGGCGGTAGGTACTAGATTTGTTCTTCCCCTGGGATCGCAGCACCCTTGGCAGATGGTCACAGCACACCAGGTTTCCCCAGCACCCTGTTTGAGAAACAGTGACAGAACTTGTACAGCAAAAGGGCGTACACCAAATGAATCCGACAGTAATTTTCTGAAACAATATTATATTGTATGAAGTTATTAAGTGCAATCATGCCCTACAAAGAAAAATAGTGAATACGTGAAGGTAAAACTAAGGTGCAAATTACATTAAGTGATTGCTCATTCATATTATTAGCCCAAATTAACACTTAGAGAAACTCTAATAGTGCAACATCAACAATAAAAAAGTGTACAGTGAAAATATACAATATAAAGTCTGGACTCCCAGCTCAAACCCTCTGGTGGGACCCGTCTTCACTGGTTCCAAAACATTGTTCATACATTCCAGGGGGAGCATGTGGGGAGAGAAGACAAAACAATCTAAGTGCAGGTGTATATTACTATAAAGGGTATTGATTGTAGCTTGGCTCTATGTGCAGCCTACTCACAGGATACAAGGCACTAGGAAAATGGATCTGTGGCAGGTAACTCTTGGGAGATATGGCAATCTGTGTTCCCATCCAGTAACTCATGTTACCATTGAAAAGAGAGATGAGGAGAAACTACATAGCACAGATCAATTAAATTAAATGAAAATCTTTATGTAAAATATGAAGAACGCACTTACAATAGTGCTTTAAAAACAAGGCAATTCACATATAATTGTGTAGCAGGATTAAACCACAGCACAGTCGCTCTCACCGCCTCTTCACAGTCTGGTATCTGTATCACCCAGTTGGTTCTTGGCGGTGGTTGCTTCCCTGCGCTTTTGCGTCCGTCACATGACGTCACGTCCGCACTGCTTCCCGCGGTTCGAGGACTGTTCAGCGTGGGTTCCTGCGTTGCCCGACGTAGCGGAGGTCCTCCCACTCTACGTGTTTCACCAGGTAAGTGGGTGCGGCTTCGTCAGGAGTGTCAAAGAAAAATAACATTACTTTCTCCATATACTGTAGCTTGTCTATTTTGTCATACAGTAAATTCTTTATTTGTGAATGTCACTTTGTAGCATCAAATATATTTTCTCTGTAGTTCTGAGAAAATATTAAAGCTTTTAAAGAGGGAAAACAGAAATTATACACACTTGTACACATCCACTTGTATTCACTTTGATTTAATTTTGTTTACAATGATGAAGTAAGTTAAGGGTCTGAACTGTTTGGGCTGCCAATGCCTTAAGTATGGGAGGGGCATACTGAGTGTAGACAACAGAGACTCCTTATTCCACTGCAATGGAATAATTGATGGGTAACGTTTCGAGGCTCGTATTGGATCTGAAAGCATGAGTAAAGGCCCTAGACCCAGAGAGGCTGAATTTCTACTAAGTGAAGGTAATTACAGCCTGCAGGTGAGCCAGAGCGCTAGGCAAGCCTAATGACTGCAGTATCGACAGCAGTCATGTTATGAGAGCCAGGTTTCTGTTAGAGCAAAGAGCTGAAGAGAGTAAGAGCAGAAGAGGTTGTGTATAACCAGAGCCTTGTTAGTAAGAGAGCAGACATTTTAGAGGGAATAGGAGAATGGAAGAGAGTAGGGAATGAGACAAGGAATATGTATTAAATTAGATGGGTTAACACTCTTAGCAGGGAGGGATGAGGAGGAAGGGATAGATTTGGAGAGATACTGTATCCCCAGCTGCAAGAAGGATGAGTAGAAAGAGAGAGGAGGTGAAAAAAATGTGTGGGGGTGCTTTTATTAAGGGGTGTAGAAGTTGCTGGGAAAGAGGTGTGTAAATAATGATGCAATGTGTGGGCACAAGTAAAGGTGGAGGGAAGGAGAGATGAAGAAATGTGGGGATGTTGGAGAGAATAGAACATTTTACAAAAGAGTGTGGAAACAGCAAACAGGAAAAACAATAGGGAGAACATAATAAGATGCAGGGACCAAGGAGAGAAAGGTAGGAGCAGTATTCCCAGGTATTGGAGGATATGAGGCGTAGGAGTCTAAAGAGCAGATTATAAATCAGGCCTGGAGCGGAAGGGTATTGTAACACTGAAGGTTAAATAGCAGTTTAGAAGTTAATCTTTAGATTTGTAAAAATTGTCAGAGTATTTAGAAAGGAAAGATCTCACAGCTGAACAGTTGTTGACGAAGTGCTGAATCCAGTTCTTCTTGTATACTTCCCCTCCACTTCACGTTCAATTTTAACTCCACAGACACTTCATACTGTATGTGAAACTTAAGATGTTACACAGCCATATGGTGTAGCAAATATAGACTGACTTAAATATTCTAACAATATCACATGACAATAAAAAGTAAGGGAGGAATTGTGCCTAATTAACTCAGACAGACATACCAAATAGATGTTTATGTGATAATAGTTCTGTTGTTGTTGGGGTTAAATTGAAAGAAGGGAAATAAACTTTGTATTTGTTTGCAATACATGCCTGTTAATAATGTTTATGAGGCTGACAGATCTGTGTGGCATAGAAGGCATGCTGGAGAAGTTAAGAGATATGGTTGTGTTAGGTAGACTGTATACAGTATATGTATGGTCTTTTATGCCATAGAAGCCAGGAGGGGATTGCCTATGACACTTTAGCTAATATGCCGTCAATATGATGGTTATTAATTCAAAATTTGTGTTTTAACTTTTAACGTTTACTCTGTGCTGTCTTTAAGCACTGCTCTTTTGTTTATTACAAACCTATTGCACAGCCAGCTGGTCATATGAAAAGCACAGAGTAAGTGATAAAATTACCCAGTATTTTATCAAACAACTATGACATTGCAGATGTTTAGTGAACAGCTTGTGAATAAATCATTTTTTTAAATATAATTACTTGTTTTCCTACTAACTTGCATATAACTCAACACAAATATATCCGGCAGTAAGTGTCTTAAAGGGAAGTGATGTTTAAATAATGATGTCTATATTTTTCTAGAGAATCTGTAACTCTGCCTTTCCCTATAATGTTTTAGCATACAATGCTTCCACTGCATCCAGGGATTATGGGTAATGACATGCAAATGAGCACTCTCAGCGTATCACTTTTTGCTTCTTGTCCATTTCAACATGGACCCCTATAAGCTTATGCCTGCCGCATTACACAGCTTGTTCAGCACAGCCTGACTAAATGCAGTGAATAGCCAGTAACCCTTCTCAAAGACAGCTGTTTCAACCTTTTGGGTCTGATCAGTTGGTTATGACGTCATCCTTTAAAGTGATGTCACATCCTTTTGAACTAATGTGACCTATCACATGGTACAGCAACCAATGGGATTGTGTTTGATCCCATTGGCTGTAATACCATGTGATATAGCCATGTGGTTTTAAGGATGTGACGTATCTCCCTTGGAGATGACGTCACATCCTTAAAAAAAAAATAGGCGTGCACATGATACAGCGTCCAATCAGATCGGAGCTGTACCATATGACCCTAAAATCTGACATCACAGGCAATATATAAGGCCTGTACATCTCATTTTACCTCAAGAAGCTAACAAGACAACATCCTGTTGTGTATTTACCATGGGGCTTTGGATTGAAACAAGAAGATAGAAGATTAAAGAAAAGTTATAAATAATTACAGATGAAGATAGAAGACGGTGATAGAAGATAAAAGAAAGAAGATTTTTTTTTACCTGATGCTGGTGTGCAAGGTGGATGGCGTTGGATTGCAGGTGATGATGTCGCAGTACGAGAGCTTGCAGATACACTAGGATTCGGAGGGTGAAGACTTCTAAAGGTAAGTAAAATATTGAATGTATGAAATTGTTTTATTTTCAGGTTTTTGATTGTGTTTATTTATGTTTATGTATTTGTTTGCCCATTGACTGATAATGTATTAATCTGTGCCCAGGGTCCAGATAAATACAGTGACAGCCAATGCAATTTTTTGGCAAATGCTTGTTTTCTATTGATTGTTATATTTTTTTGTTTCTATTTATTGTTTGGATTAAATTGTTTTAATTTGGATGGCTTGTTTTTAGTACATTTTAGGATTGGCTAGTGTTTTAAATTAATTATTTGTTTTGTTGGCTACTGGTTTAAATTAATTAATTGATTTGTTGGCTAGTGGTTTTATTTGTTTCATAGTTTGCTTAGATAGTTGTTTATTTAATTGTATTGTTTTGGAATAACATAATTGTAATAATTTTCCTAATTTAGTGATAGATAATTATTTGTGATGTGTACTATTAGGCGAGTTAGTTCTTTTATTGTTGGGTTGTTTAGGTGCTTGTGTATTTCTTTGATTATTGTGTATTTTTGGCCTTAACTATTTTTATTAGGTTGACCATTGAGTGATATAGTGGCTTATCATGCCCATATTACAGATGTGGCACATCTGTATCTTCAGTTTTCCTTAACTAAAGTCCAAACATCAATCGTTTTTGTATTGGAGATGTAAACAATATACATCCCGTTTAGACAAATGTAGACAGCTCTTTGTGCTGTTATTCACACCTGAATTAAACAGGGATATGATAGACAGATTTCAGATTTGTTTGTTTATAATTCGGCGCCTGTCCGCCAGATGGCAAAGTGAATGTGTTAAGTTGGGTAGTCTATGTAGAGTGCTGTAAGGCTCAAGCAGGTGCCAGACTAATCCAGCAATATACTGCAAGAAAGATACAATAAAAAAAGGGGGTGTTGAAAAAGCGCCCAAGCTAATGAAACAATTAAACCAATACTAATTACACTCAAATAATATAATGGTGCAACATGAACTCATACTAATGAGCCAAAGCTGGCAGGAGAAACTGACCAAACCAGATCAGAAAACAAGTGTGGGAAAATATACAATCCCCGGAGGAAGTGACAAAACGAAACGTGTAGAGGTCGTGGCGACTTTGGAGAAACATATGTGCAGTGTTTCATGTGTGGGGACACCTCCAACTACAAAGCGAACAACCGCCCCTCCACAATGAGTATACCGGTCAGTGTGACGTGCTGCATTACCCCCCCTCCTCGGCGTCAGAGGAAAGAGCAGGAACTGTTTTGCTATTTTTGGACTACCACACTTATTATCACTGCTGTGCTGTAAGTAGGATTCTAGTTTTACCACCAGATCGCCTACAATAAGTTTTCACCTTTTTATGTATTGATTTGTATTGATACTATATTTTACTAAATCAGTTTAATTGTTTTCATTAGCTTGTGTTTGTGTGGTGTATGTTGAGTGTTGTTTTAGTTTATGTGTGTCAGTTTGTGCTCTGTCGTTGTAGTATTAGCAGTATACACTATGATTATTTTTTGTGTTTGATTTTACATGTTACGTGACACCATCCTTGGAATTTCCAAGCTGGTTTAGATCTAAAAGATCCATTTTCCTACACGAATTCCATGCTGTTAATTCATCAGTCTATTTGGACATTCATTTGGACCTTGTCTCTAAGGCGCCGTGTAACAGGAGATTTATCCCTGTTCAGAAAACTTGCCTCTAATCCAGCAGTGTGCTGGTTAATTGACCAGCACCTTGCTGATTGAAGGTTTGTTAGAGAAAAAGGCTCCTCCTGAGACAGGAAGGAGAGACTCCTGAGCACACACGTGGGCTGAAACAGGAAGGGACAGAGAGGTCTTGAGCAGCTGTATACTGACAGCCAGACAACAAGACAACAAGGGGGAGAACACTTCTAAAACCTGAAAGCTGAAAGTGCCTTAGGACAAAAAAGCTATGCCAGGAGAGCAGAGAAGGATTTCCCCTACAGCTACCAGAGAGACAGATAAGACTTTCCTTTCTAAGACTGTTGTATCTCTGCACATATCAAAATATATGTTTGGGGGCTGGGAAACATGCTATCTAAAGGGAGTTGTGGACTGCATATGTTTAACTAGAAATACTCCCAAGTGGAACAGAAGCTTTGTTTGACCCCTTATTTGCATACGTTTGATGATTTTCTTGTGTTAAAGAAGCATGCGCAATAAAAGCCTTATTTAATTTCACCCTAAAACCAGTCTCTATTGCGTACCTCTGAACAGGTCTCTTACATATGATGATAGAAGTTGGATGAGAGGTGGCCCTTGAAGTTAAAAGGGGCCCCGGAGATTGCCTGTGAAATTTTTTTGTGCTTTTTGCCTACAAACAGCCTGAGCAACATAAACAAAGATTCACCTGCAGTAGAGATCAGAATTAAAGGGATACACATCCAGGCAGGAAATCTACCCTGCACTGAACAAAGCCACAAAACCACGAATGGACTCTTTTCCCCGATTCCAAGAGGAGAGAGAGAGACTGTGCTGAAGCAGGTTAACCTTACTTGCCTATCACAATGTGTAATATGGTTGTTGAAATAGGGGCTTTGCCTTCCAGCCGTAGTCAGTGAGTTAGCGCTCCAATGATAGTAGCTAGGCTTTGATTATTATTTTCTTTAAAAAAAAATGTTTTGCTGAAGCAGGGGAATTTTCAGCAAGCAAGTGCTGTGTGTAAAATTGCCCCGCCGGGTAAAAAGGGATTGCTGAACTGTGTAAAGGGTAACCCAAAGCCAATTGCTGAGTGTTAAGTCGCCCTGCCTGGAGTGAAAGGAAGTGGGGGAAAAAAAGAGAATATTTTTTTTCTGCAAGTAAGGTCTGTATGTATCTTGGGAGTACAACATGCACCCAAAGTGTGAAGAGTGAATGCCATATTACCCAAAGATGAGACTGAAAATGACTGAACTCAAGCAGAAAACCGAATTCTGTTGCTGAAGCGGAGGGATTGCACATAGCAAGTAAATGGTGTAAAGCAAATGCCTTTGCTGAAGCAAGGAAACGGGCACCTAGCAAGCATTGTATTTAAATAAATAGAGCCCCAATAGGTCAAGGTGAAGAATACACCCGTGGAGAAAAAAAAATCCTCTGGGAATTTAAAATGGCCGCCCAGCTGAAGTCAAATACAGACCCTGCAAAAATAGGGAGGAAAATTTGTTCCTGGTGTAAAGAACTCCACCACATGGAGCAGTGTCCCTTCAGGCCTTATTCAGACGATGAGAGTGAATGCATGCACAGTACTGCTAATATTGTAAAACTTACCCAAGGGATGAAAAAGTCTACAGAGAGGCCTGTAAGAGCTACGACCTCTACAAGCAAAATATGCCCACCTGTAGGACTACCACCATTTGGGGTTCTAGCAAATACAGTGGCAACAGCTGCAATAGCGCCTCCTGAGGTCAGGAAGAAAAATACACCTGATAGCCCCAAAATGGAGGACAAGATGCAGCGTTCCTGTAATGAACCCTACCCCACGGAAGAGTGGCCCTTCCAGTCCGATAAGGAGGAAGACATCTCTTACGGGCAACCCGAACCGAGTCACACCCACAAAACACCCCAAGAATCATGGGGGTGCCTGAACTCGGTACGAACTGAAAAGACCGCTCTCTATGATGACGAATATGATCATCAGGAGAAAGAGTGGGAGCAGCAGATCCCCAAATATTTCTGTCAGCTAACGCAACTGCAAGAAAAGCCTGGTGTATACAATAAAGCTGCTGAAGTATCAAATAAAGAAGGTGACCCCAGTATTCCTGATGGGATGGAGTCATCCAAAACAAAAAGGCAGAAAAAGAAAAAGAAAAGCAGTTCTTCACTTACCGACACATCTGCAGATCTCGCGGCGGAAAAGGGGGTCCGAAATGCCCTGCAGCCTAGAGAAAATGGAGAAGTCATCCCGCGGATGACCGAATATCAAGAGGGCCCAAGGCAGAAGTCGTGTACCCTAAAGAAGTGTCTGTCCGGTGCTAATAGTGAGAAACCCTCAACCAACCATACCAGGGAAGCGGAGCCGGAACCGGTGAGTGACGATCCCTTGACCAGCCCTGGGAATGCCCTGAAGGTTGCCAGGCATGACTGTGATCTTCTCCAGGAACAATTGAAACTGAAGAAAGATGATCACGCAGAGCTACTGAAAAATAACGTGGAGCTACAGAAGAATGTGCTCACAATGTACTCCTTGGCCAGGACAGAATTTGACGATCTCAAGACTGAGCTAGTTGCTGCAAACACTAATAATGCCACCATGGTGGAAAAGCATAGCCAATCTGATAAAATGATGGCTAAGCTGAAGCGGACGTATGAGGAGGCACTGAAGGAGATTACAGTCTTTCAGCAAGAGGTTCACACTCTTCGCATAGAGCTGAATGCCTCACAACAGGAGGTCAACAGTGTCCGGACAGAGGTGGACATATCTCAGAAGGAGGTTCAAACACTCCGCAGAGCACAGGATGCCTCGCATCATGAGATCAACAGCTGCCGCACAGAATTGGAAGTCTCCAGAAAGGAACTTCACAGTCTCACTGAGGAGCTGGACATTTCAAAGAAAACTATCCTCCATCTTAACTTAGATCTCAAAGTCTCTCAGAAGGAGCTTCAGACCCTAAACCTGGAGATGGAAGTCTCACGCCAGGAGACAGCCCACCTCCAAGCAGATGTGCAAAAATGGAAGGTGGACTGCAAGTAGGCCCTGAATAGTACAGAGACTGAAAAAAGAGAAAATGTAAGATTAAAAAAAGAAAATTCGGAGTTGACACACCACGACAATGGAAATAATGAAAAGCTGCACGAGCTTGAAAAAATAAAGAAACGGTTGGAAGATGAAAAGTTTGAAGCAGAGCACCGACTGCAGAACCAACTGCAAGGTCTGCGTACACACCTCCAGAATGTCGAGGAGAAGCAGCGAACTCTGCAGGAAGAAAATCTGCAGGCTGCTAAGGAAATACAAGTGCTGCAGGAACGTCTGATTACCCAGTGTGTCCTCGCAAAGCAGCAGGATAAACTAAAGGCTACCCTGACCATCACCAAAGCATCGCTGGAGGCTAAACTTAGAGGCCAGGTGACTCGGTACAAGAGGGAGCGCATAATGGTCCAGAAACTGAGACGAGTATCTGCGGCCCAAGCGAAAAAGCTCACAGTGCTCCACAAAATAATGAATGATAGGTGGAAGCAAGCTCAGAGAAAGCACAGGGAAGAAATAAAGACCCTGAAAGGAGAATGGCAAGATACACAAGAAAAAGAGTGAGACTCTGCAGACCAGTAACTTACAGATTCCTCCAATACGGGAAAAGGTATTGGCTCTGCCCAAGCATCGGTATCCCACAGTAACTAATGCCCATGAGGACAAGGGTACAGTGAGAGCTGGGGACTCCACGCACCTTTAAAACAAGATTACGAAGTTTGAGCCACCTGAGAAAGCACTAGCCAAACCTGCAGCTGCCCAACATGTAACAAACAGAGGTAGGAGTGCAGAATCAAAGCCAGAAGAATCCTTAGCTGAGGAAGCTGAAAAGATAGGACGTTCTCTGGAAATGGAGCTGGAATCTCAACTCAATCCCAAAAAAGCTGAACTGGCAACTACATTGAATGGGAAAAGTGCAGGAAGACAGCTTCAAGAACTGAGGGCTCAGGTGGCTGTTCTTGGGCGCTCTTGTGATACCATGAAGTGGACATTTGGTGCTAAAGTGGAGCACATGGGAAAGATGGCGAGAGAAAGCGATTTGCATAAAAACTCTGCGACTGTCGCCATACAGTCTGCCTACAAAAAGAGGAGCGCCTGACACAGGGAAAGCTCATGACCACGTGGTCAGTAGAAAGACTGTACTTGGAAAAAGTTCTCATTGAGCGACTGAGGACTGCTGATCTCAAGCACCTTCAGGAGGAGACACTACTAAACTGGAGGAAGGGCTCCAATCCCAGCAGGACTGAGGGTTCTCTTCCATCCACTCTCATTCAAGTCACTGAGATATCTCGAATGAGAGTGGAAGGATGGGCTTTGGCCGTGGCAAATCCAAGCTTCCTACAAACAGGGGAGGTATGTAACAGGGTTTTATCCCTGTTCAGAAAACTTGCCTCTAATCCACGAGTGTGCTGGTTAATTGACCAGCATCTGGCTGATTGGAGGTTTGTTAGAGAAAAGGGCTCCTCCTGAGACAGGAAGGAGAGACTCCTGAGCACACACGTGGGCTGAAACAGGAAGGGACAGAGAGGTCTTGAGCAGCTGTATACTGACAGCCAGACAACAAGGGGGAGAACACTTCTAAAACCTGAAACCTGAAAGTGCCTTAGGACAAAAAGGCTGTGTCAGGACAGCAGAGAAGGATTTCCCCTACAGCTACCAGAGAGACAGATAAGACTTTCCTTTTTAAGACTGTGTATCTCTGCACATATCAAAATATATGTTTGGGGGCTGGGAAACATGCTATCTAAAGGGAGTTTAACTAGAAATACTCCCAAGTGGAACAGAAGCTTTGTTTGACCCCTTATTTGCATACGTTTCATGATTTTCTTGTGTTAAAGAAGCAGGCGCAATAAAAGCTTTATTTAATTTCACCCTAAAACCAGTCTCTATTGCGTACCTCTGAACACGTCTCTTACACGCCGGTTTGAATGTTTTTCTAATATACTGCAATGCATTACAATTCCTCTTTGTTTTATGGCCTTGATCATTCAATTATTAAAATGTGATTGTTTTAATATGTTGTTGCAAAATGTAAATGTTCAATATGTTCTACTTATAGTTATACTTTGTGTTCACTCACTCCTGACTGTTTCGTGAGCTGAAACAGAGTACAATTTCAGTTGCTTTGGAGAAACCAGATTGTAGCATAATTTTTCTCATACATTCAGCAATTTATGATGCAGCAGAAACCACTCTATCAGAAATATATGGCTATCTCATTGCCAATTATGAATACTTAAGGGATTTAGCTTACTCTAGTAAGTGGAAGAAGTATGTGTGCAACACTTTGTCAATTAAAGATTGCTTCATTCTCATCACCCCATCCCCCAATCCGGGGATCAGAGGAGGTTTTGGGGTATTGGCCCCATCCTTTTCGAATATTTTTGATCATGGCAACTTCAAAAGAGAAGGAGAAAAAACGGGACCAATAGATTGAATCACACTTCCCAATCTCGCAATGGGACAACATTTGAAAATCATCGTGAACAACAGCACCAACCTGATTATACCTTGACACGTCCATCTGGTAACCTGGTTGTACCTAACTGCTATCTACAGCAGTCAAACCTTGATTTTACCTCTAATGCTCATTATGGCTACCTAACCGAATATCATACTGTTGAATATTGTCCGCATCAGTAAGGTTGGCCAGGTTTGCAAGGTTGGCAAGAATTCTAATGAAGTTAAATATAATATAAAATATTTTATTAACTTTTGTGCCCTATGACACGAATAGCCCGTAATACTGATTGTGATGGTAGGGTAGCCAGGCTATCCAATAAAGGTTTAAGCATGTTTGGTTACCCCTGATCCGGTGTTGGGTTTATAGAGTGTCAGCTCTTGTGCCCAGAGTTTGTACATGCATAACCTGTAATGTGCGGTAATTACATATTTTATGTGTTTTTACCTTTCCAGTAATGCTAGCAAGCAGATATTGATGTGGTATGAGTTTCATGGGGGGTTTTGCAGAGAAAGTGTTGTCATAATGTGCCTAGCTAGTCAGGGGCCAGAGTTGCTGTTTCCCCTATAAATATACCCAGGAATCAGGTCTAATTCCTGGATACATGTAGGCACATGTCCCGTCAATATCTCCCCTTGAAAACACTTACACGACTATTTAGGGGGGCGCAGGCGGCATGCGGCAAAACCTGGGTGCGTGGGCCGGCAGACGCTGTGCGCGGGAGGGCAAAAAAGCTGTGCGCGGTCGGCCAAGAAGATGTGCGCAAGCGGGCAGCCAAAATGTGCGTGGGCGGGCAGCCGAAGATGTGCGCGGGTGGCCGAATAGGATAGTGCAGGTGGCGGCCACATGATGGTGTGTGTGAGCGCACGCGTGGGGGCTTCAGAGGTACGGGGGGGAGCAGGCCCAAGCAAGGTGAAGTCAAACGCCCCTCATTCCGATGTCTGCCCTGCAATAGCACTGTGGTCCTGCTCTCCTCCGCTGGCAACCTGATTCACTGCTATCCTCTGTAAGTGAAAGAGTATGCTGCCACTATATCAATCATACTATGAATGTACAGAAATAATGTAAAAAACCTGTGAAAACACAACATTGAAAACGGAAAAAAATAATAATACTGTAGGTAGGAGTTTGGATGACAGTGAGGATAGCAAGCCAAAGAGCAGATAGCGGGGGAAAAGTGGGGGAGAAGGGAGGTAGCAAAGAGGTGGTTGAATGCCCCCAAAAAGTATTGCCTTTGTGCACGTACGCTCTCCCAAGCTTGGCGCTTGGGGAGACAAACAAAATTGACTTTGAAGTGCGCTCAGCAGCAGTCAATACACACACAAACACACACACAAATAGCCCTGATCCACGCTTGCAAAATTATGCAGGACACCCAGAGTTGGTGATGTCACCGCTCTCAGCGGCAGCGTGGACGCAGCCTAATTTTGCAAGCGTGAGCTGTTGAAATATGTAAGTATTTAGACATATTGTATTTACATTGTATACCGTTTAATAAAGGTTTTATTTGTGCGAGCTTTCGAGATACACTGATCTCTTTTTCCAGAGGTGTTACAATGAATAAAGCAATGTTTAACTTAACAACAGTGCATCTTGGAAGGTTATCTGTGACTTAAACTGTACCTATACCTATATATATATATATTCAGTACTGAAGTCTGTGTGTATACATATACTTTATATGTTTGTTTATTGCAAGCACCCACTCACCCAGTCAGTCAGTGAGTCACCCACCCAGTCAGTCACCCACCAGGTCAATCACCCACCCACCCAGTCAGTCAGTCAAGTCAGTCACTCAGTCACCCACCCAGTCAGTCACCCACCCACCCAGTCAGTCAGTCACCCACCCAGTCACCCAACTACAGCTGCAGCGGCAGTTATTCAAACAAATCACGGTGCTGATTTTGTGTGCTCTGCTGTACTCCACGCAGCATGGCACCCGCGCTTATCGCGATTGCTTTGTTGAATTTCATGGATTCTGTTTCTTTGGGTGCAATGCAATGAATGAATTGCAATGTGTGCAGTACTGTGCTACTGTGTTACTGTGTCAATTTAAGCTGTTTAAAAAACAGAACTCTAAAATGCCATTTTCTGCACTCGCGTCTTAAGGCGGTAAGGTTGGAAGACATCCCGCGTCATGACATCGGTATTCCGATGTACACAACGCGTGATTGGTTTGAATAATGGTCGCTGCAGCTGTAGCTGATCGCCGGTCACCCAGCGATTTATTTTTGACGGGTGACATTTTTGGCGATTCATGCCTTTATCACCCACTTATCGAGGCTTACTGAATAGCTGTAGGCTTTTTGGCTGATAAGTGCTCGATAAGTGGCTTATGAACGCTTATAGAATAGGCTCCATAGTGTTTTGATAATCTCATAGCATATATTTAGCTTTGTTGCACTATTATTGTCTATTTTTCTGTATTTTATATGTACTTTGAGACAAGTATGCACTTTGGATTTGTTGCTGTTATGTCTTGTTGATGTTGGAAACATCCTTTTGAAAAAGCTGCATCTTTTCCAAGGTTGTTTGTATATCACTGTCAAGTTTGAATTTTCTTTTTTCACTCCACACATTTTAGGTAATATTTAATTATTCACTTGTCCTATTGTGGACTATATTTACTAGCATATTAGTGCTTAAATGTATCACTTGTTAACACTGAAATATTCTATTTTTATTACTATCACTTGTTAACACCAAAATATTTTATTTCTTTTTTCACCATTGGTGATTTTGTCCTGGACTTGTTTTGCTTTTTAAACATGATGTTCACTTCACGTTAATACTAACACTGCAGCCATGAAGGACAATAACATAACATTAAGCAATGTGTTCTCCCGTAAAGAGCATAGCATTGCCTATAATGGGTGTTAGTGATACTGATATGCAAATTAGGTATTATCATATAATCTCCTATTCCCTAAAATCCATTAAGGTTACCACTGAGATTTTGTAGACAAATTAGATTAAATGATGGCCAGAGAGAGGAAGGGGGGAAATGGAGAAATCAGATAGAGAAACGTTTTTAGTGAAAAACAGGTTTAGGTAGTGGCCATCCTTGTGGGTGCTGGCTGCAGTCCACTGTTGAAGGCCAAAAGAAGAGGTTAGAGAGAGAAAACGGGAAGCCCAAGGGAGAGAGGGGTCATCAATATGGCAGTTGAAGTCCCCAAGGAGAAGAACAGGGGAGTCTGAGGAGAGAAAGAAAGAGAGCCAGGATTCAAAGTGAGAGAGAAAGGCAGTATGGGGATGAGTAGAGGTAGGTGGGCGATAGATGACACCACGTAAACAGGGAGAGGAGAGAAGATCTGGACAATGTGAGCCTCAAAGGAGGGAAAAGCAAGAGGGAGGAATAAGAATGGTACGGTAATGGCAGAGAGTGGAGAGGAGGAGCCCCACACCTCCACCCCTGCCATCAGGGCGTGTAGTGTGGGAGAAAGAAAGGCTACCATAAGAGAGGGCAGCTTCTAGAGCAGAGTCAGACTGAGTGGGCCAGGTCTCAGTTATAGCAAATAGGAACAGAGAGTGAGAGAAAAAGAAGTCATGCACAGAGAGGAACTTGTTAGAGAGGGAGTGAGCATTCCAACGGGCATAGGAAAAGGGGAGAGAGGAGGGAGGGTGACAGGGGATGGGTATGAGGTTAGAGGGTTGGCACCAGAAGGAGTAGAAGTTGCATGTGGGAGGCGAGGACGAGAGCATGTAAAAATAAGACAGGGGGCGTGGTCTGGAGCCTCACAGTGATAGCTATGTTTAACTGAAGCTCTCTAATACAGATATCTAATCCAGAACAATCCTAGCTCAAAATCGGCCAAAGTAAAACAAAATTTGTTAAAATCGGATGGCCCCCGAAACGGAGATCATTTAGAGCCAAAGATCGAACAAATTATACAATATTTAGCAAAAATAAAGTGGTTACTTGGGGCCTAGTATATAGGGGCCACACTCCTCATCCCCAGATTTCTAAGACCCCCTATCGACTCTGGGCTGACTGCCCCCCCCTGCTGGGCCAAGGCTACTTACCGGGATGGGCTGCCATAGTGGAGGAGACGAGTATTGGGGGACGAGACCCGACCAACAAGAAGTGTGAGTGGATGGTGTTGTAGGAGATACGGGGAGGGGAGTACCTGCTCGCAAGAGGGCATAGACTTCGGCCAGGGCTTGTCTCCCCGTTGGAGCAGTGATCACATCTGCCTCTATTAGTGAGCCTTTGTGGCGGAGGACTGCCCTGTTCTGGCTTTGACCCATTGCTGCAGAGAAGTGGTGGTTGTGAGGCTGTGGCTGGGTGGCTTGGGGAGAGGAGAGGGGGCCATTTTGTTTCAGCACTTCATTACGGTGCCACCCGAGCGTGCGGGCTTGTGTCTCCCCCTGTCCCTAGACCTCAGATCGTGATCTCCCCTAAATTGGGGATCCTTAGCGGGGCTCCCCTGGGTGATTGTGGCTGCCGTCGGCGGGCGGGGAGCATGCGGGGGCCATTGGTCTGAACTCCGATCCGGTCGCAAGATGGCTGCCACGACCCGGTGAGGGGGTGGGGAGTGGCGAGACTGCACATCCATCTTGCTCCTGTGGCAGCTGACAAGGCCGCAGGACCTACCTCTTCCCTTTCATATCGCTGGCTGTCCATTAAATAAGACCTGGAGTATCAGATGGTCTGCTAGTGGCTGTTCAAGAGGGAAGAAGCTACTGTATAGGGATACAACCCAGATCTAGGGGTGGGAAGCCAGCCAAAAATTAAAGGCACAGACCAGAAAGGACTTGAGAGAGGAGGTTTAGAACAGCCAAGGACAGTCAGACATACACTGTGGAAAAAGTGACTGTGAGAGACCAAGTCTGACAAAGTCAGCAGATCTCACATACCCCTAAAATAAAGTGGTGTGCTGGTGACAGAGGTGTCCTGAAAACACACAGACATTGGAACACTTGTAATCATCTGTTATCTGCTAAACATTTAGATTTTTAAAACCAGAATTCCATTACTCATTAAATACATAGGCATGCGCGGGGTTCAAAAAATGACTGCGCTGTGATGCAGCTTCATGTAGAAGGGGGACATTCAAGAAAATAAAGCAAAAGCAATATACACTAACTGAAACTCTCTGAATCTGACACTAAACAATACCAAAATACCTTGACCACTACGCCATGCCTCCTAAAGCTAAACAACCCCTCTGCCAGGAAGCTTCGCAATTCTTTCAGCAAAGATCCATGATGACTAGGGAAGATGGCAGCTCTACGTCAAAAGAAAGGAGCTCAGATAGAGAATTATCACCAGAGAATGAATCACAAACTGTCTCTAAAAAGACATGGAGGGCTTCATTAAAGAACTTAAAGCAGCAATGCATGCCGAATCCCAACAGCTATACAAAAACCTTAAAGAAATCAATTCCATTACAGAACACAGAGTTTGAAATTGATGCGCAAATTGAAGTCACAACTCAAACGCAGGCGCAACACTCCAAGGACATAGCTGAACTACAAACTCAGGTGCACTAAATACTAGAAAAAGTGGAAGACTCTGAAAATAGATCCAGGTGGAATAACATAAGGATCAGAAACGTGTCTGAAGAAATAAGTAACGACATTCTGGATGCTTATTTGTCAAGACTCTTTACATCTCTTGTCCCGGCACTGACGGAAGAACAGCTTCAAACTGACAGAGCTCATAGGGCTTCAAAGCCCAAAAACCTGGCGGCGGACAAACCATGGAACATTATTGTCCGACTTCATTACTTCCGAACCAAGCAAGAAATCCTGAAAGCATCCAGATCTCAAAACCAAATAAAGTTTGAAGGATCCACATTGCAACTTTTCCCAGATCTGGCTCAAGCCACACTAGCCAAGCGTAGGGAATTCCACCTGATCACACACATCCTGCGTGAACACCAAGTCAAGTATACATGGGGTTTCCCTGCAAGCTATTGTTCACTTATAAAAACACGTTCCATGTCTTGGTCTCACCTGAAAATGGAGCATCAACCCTGGAAACACTGGGCCTAAAATCACCCACTTTGAGGTAACACCCCAGGACACCGGAGGAGCCGCACTGAAACCACAAAGATCAACGTGGTCAAAAATCACTGGGTCCAAATATCAGGGTCCAAATACAGATTAATAATATGTGGACTGTTTTCACTACACATTGCCAACCTAACTTTGCTTCTACTCTCCTAATCAGACTAGCCTCCACACTGGTTGTGGGGACCTTGGGAGACTTCCAACTAAGAGTCCCCTGATCAACCAAGTCTGAAAGATTATTACCCCAGATAGGGTCAGACGTGCTTATATTTAATAATTTTCTCTTGTTTGTCTCATTAATAGGTTTTTTTTCTCCTACATACTTTAATAGGCTTCCTTTCAGTTTCAAAAGTCATCTCTGAAGCCCGAACAGAATTTTGGAGATACTGACCCGATCCGATCTCATAGGTTGGTTACATCCTAGACGTACATCACTAAGATGCTGAATAACTAAGGTTTGGTCCCAAGGAAAAGGCTGTGTTTATGCAGGAGAGTTAAAATTAAATACAATTTACCCAAGTGTTTCACCTATGTGTTAGAGGGGATGTGGCAACCGGGGCTCCATCCTACATATCTGGTGGGAACATTAAACTTGTATGGGACAAAATTATTCAATTGACAGAAGAGGTGTCTTGCTTCCCTATTCCTAGAAACCTCCTCTGTGTGATTCTGGGGGCGCCAAGTCCCAATTTAAGCAACCTGGAGTCTAAATTAATTACCCATATCTTCAATGCAACAAGATGCTCCATTGCTCGCTTCTGGAAACACAAAACCCTGCCCCCTTTCCAGTGTGTAATAAAATATGGGATGTGGCATACCTCGAGAGATTGTCGGCTTATCTTCTCGACTCCACCAACAGATTTATTGATACTTGGGAGCCCTGGTTTACACACTTTAAAAAGCAAATAAGATTCTAGGTGATATATGGATCTATTGGAGTCCTAATGCTGAAAGAATATATATAAATGTTAATAGTAGCATTCTATGTCTTGTATTTATCTTGCAACCCATGCCGCTCCTCCCCCCCTTCCTCACCCAATATTGTTTAACCCCCATTCTTTATTCTGTAAAATGTGTTATGTGATATATGTTACATATCTTGTGAACCTGTCTTGAAAATGTGAAATAAAAAGTAACAAAAAAAAAATAAGAAAGGGACCAGGATTGGGAGAGATATCCCCAGAAGCAAGGAGGAGAAGCATGGAAAGAAAGTCAATGTGTAAGGAGGATTTGAAGGGGTGTGTTTTGGTGCAGGGAGTATAGCTGTGTAGTGGCAGGGGGCGCAGATAAGAAAGGAGTTCATGTGAACTGAGAAGTGATGAAGGAAAGAGAGATAGCAATATAGGAATAGAGTTAGAGGCATAATGATGCTGATAGAAAGAAGTGCGTACTTTGAGAGGAAGGGAGGTCATAGCAAATATAAATAGTAAAGGCGGCATGACACCAATAGTTAAGTGCTGAGATGTGCAGTCTGGGATAGATAATATCCTCCTTTCCAGCGTAGTTCAAATCCAAGAATCAGGGCCAGTAGGTGTTGTGTTGTCCACTTGATCATTCCTTTTGAACTCCCTTTAAAACCCCAGCACTGCAAGCTACTTAAAATGGGCTACTTTAAATATGTCTGCAAGACAGCATAAGGCTGCTGTGCTTTTAGTTATGTAGCTCTAAAATGTTACCTGACTAAATTAAGTTCAGCCCAGCCAACTTGTAGCAATATGTTCGATCGTGCTGAGTGTGAGCGCCTGCTCAGTGTCACCCTGGCCGCAGCCTTATCTTTCTTGCTTTTGTAGCTGTGAAATGACAGTCACAGTGATGGCTTTTGACATACAGTATTAGAGAATAAAGTGGAGGATATACTCTAACACAAATAGTTATTCTTGCTATTAACACATCTACTGTCTCTAGACTGCTAAAAAACCTTTGTTTTTATTTAATATACATGTCACTTTTTTTTTATAGAGCATCAACATCCTAATTTCGAATAATATTGAACTTTTGCAAAGGTTTCTCTCATCTCAACTTACAATGACTAAGTGCTTAATTATATATTGTCCAAAGTGGCTTTATTGATAATCTATTGTGCCAACATTATGAATTTTCAATAAAACGAAAGCTCCATGACAACAATGGTAAGAACGATGTCCCAAGTGACCAATTATGTTTTTACAGCTACAGTACAGACTACAAATACTGTATAGCAATAAAAACAAATCAGGGGCTTTTTGTGAGAACTGCATTTGAGGGTGTTTTTCATTCAATTACAATAGTGCCACTCGGGGCACTATTGCTTGAACTCAATCTGAGTTTCCATGTGATAGAGCTCACTGCTCACCACTAACACATTTTAAGGAATAATTCCTGTGGCGTTTCTTGAAATAAAAGATTATGTACCTGTAGCGGTCATGTAAAATGCCTACAGTCATCTCTCCTGCTGGCAGCAAGGCCTGGTAAGTGTGGGCATGCCAGCAGTAATCATGGAGGTTTTCCCTCACACCCTGGTGGGGTGCCCTGTGTATGGATGGGACTGGTCACATGCTCTGACTCCATGGTTAGTGATGTCAGAGGTGTGTCAGCCTCAGAAGTTACATAAGGCACAGCACGGTGACTAACAGTTAGTTGAGGAAGGAGTTCAAGTTCTTGCAAGGTGTTTGCAGAGTTCAGAGACTAGTGGACAATTATGTTATAGTAGCTGATATAGGAGTCTGTGTCCAGGGACCTGGCACAGAGCAGTGAATCCCTATTCTAGGAGACATACCTACTAAAGGGAAGCGGCTGGAAAATGATTGGCTGAGTACACCCCATTGTGGAGGGCAGCTATGCCCACCTGTACAATAAAGATGGAGCTGATCAGAAAGACTCCTGTGTGTGAGAGTATGATTACACAAGAGGTTGCACCACGGAGGAGTTCCTCAACAGGATCATCCCTTTGCGGACGCAGGGACCCTGATGAGGTGGAGGCGCTGCACTGGAACTAGGTGAGACTCAGCACACTACCTCAGCTGCCTGTCTGGACGGGTCCTCCCCACACACCATCATGCGGGAGACTCAGGAGTCCTGTAGCCAACAGGTGCACCACCCAACACTACCATACTGTAATGGGGACCGGTTAGACCACAGGGGCCAATGTGAGATTGGGTGGGTCAGGCCGAGCCAGAAACACCGTTACATTTGGAGGCGCTGCTGAGATGCAGATCTGTCATCAGGACAGGCTCTAGCTAGGCACACTGGGAAACAGGGATAGAGTATGCTGCCACTCTGTGCTGCGTAGGGACGGACCTAGGGGTGGTCAGGGGCTGACGGGATATTGTCAGTTCGCAGGGACAACCTAGGGGCCTGAAAGGAGTAAGGGGTTTGGAGCCGGGCTATAGCTGACCGAGTCACCTTGAGGCAGTGCTAGTTGGTAGGATGCCAGAAGGGATAGCCTGTTAACTTGGTCAGGAATCCTGGAGAGGGTCTGCGCTAGGCTGACCAAGAGAGGTAGACGCCCCAAGTACTGCATGGCAGAGCCAGAGTACCTAGCCCATTCCAGACACTCACCGTAGGGAGCACAGACTGGGAGGAAGGAGTCACAGCAGACACTGAGAGAGTGAGCCTAGCCTGAGGTAGTGCAACACTGGGTCACACCTAGATAAGGTACATATGTGGTGGTGCATCTGAAGCTAATCTTTATTGTGCCGGTGTGGTGGCTGCCCCGCAGAGCGGAGCCCCATGTACGATAATTGGTACGAGAGTGAGACAACCCAAAGAATGGAGGATCCGCGTGGTGCGGAGAACCCAAAATGGCGAGCAGAGGCTGATGGGGAGGGCACCCGTGGCGTGCACCCCACTGAAGAGCAAACAGTCGCCGAGTTATCGTTAACCAGTCTGCTCTGGAGCGGAGCGAAGGCTGTGGCTGCCCCGTTTTTATCCTGTTTGGGACAGCGAGGGGCCACCCTTGAAGAGTGTGAGGAAATTGTAATAATTGGGGGAGAACCCCGTGAGGAGAACAAACAAAATGACTTTTTTAGGCTTAAAAGGGACTGATATCCAGACGGCGCCACTACAAAAAGTAGTTCCGGCCGTGGAAGAGCCGTGCAAAAAGGATGGTCATCTTGCATGGAGGGCGGCTGCCAGGTGAAGGCGGGAACTAGCCGCGGGAAAAGACCCCCACCCTTGTGGGGAAATTGGCGCGAAAACGCTAACCGCGCCCACCAGGACTGAGAGAGGTGCGGCCTTAATTAAGGGGCATGATATTCCCCTGTGGGACCCGCCCATAATTGCAACCCCTGGGGGCGGGTTCCAGCTTTGTCAGAGAAGGGAGGAGCCGAAGCAGGGAGTGGCGGATCCAGCAACTTCCACCAGTCAGTTGCGAGGAACCACTGAGAAGAAGAGACCTGTACAGGAAGTGGCTCCTGTGCAAAGAATGGCCTGCTCCTCCACTGTGGGCACGATGGTCTCCACCCAGCCCTACTCAGTACCCGGCGGGTTGCTAGTAGTGAGGGTGGCCAACACCGAGACGGTGGTCGGGCTCTGCCTACAATGTGGGCTGCCCGGAGGCACGGTCAACACGGCGGCACGTTGCCCTCATTGCGGGACTTTATACCTGTGGCCTATGCCCACATTTATTCCAATCCAGCCTGCTGACCCCCCGGTGGACATGGCAAGGCGCTCCGCCGAGTCCCCGGGCGCGCTATGGATCAACCGCGCGAGTCCAGGAGACAAGGGACTGGAGCCGGTCAAGTCGGCTGGGTCAGTGGCGATCGAGGCGGTTGAAGCACCCCCCCGCAATCGGGGAAAAGAGACTTTCACTCCGCTCGGAGACCCCTAAGTCAGGGAAAGGGGATTACTCGGACGAGGACCTCCGTGAGCTGGCGGTGTTAAAAGCGGAGCCAAAAAGGCAGACCGGAAGGACGACACCCCGTGGGGTGAGTGGTGGCCTTGAGAACAGGGCGTCCCCCGCAGATCGGCGAGCCGACAGACGGAGTCTCGCCATCCCAGGACCTGATCTAGGAGACGGGAGAGAGACGCCTACACCCCTGCGGATGGGTAAGCCAAGCAGCCCTATCACTTACTTGGTTGCAGCAGGCTGCGAAGCGCTGGAAGGGCTGCGCCAGGCCCCGAGCGCACGTGGAGTGACGGCATCACTTCCGGCGGCGGCGGCGGAGCAACCGGATGTCGTCGTGGAAGAAGAGATCCCGCATGGGGGTCCCACGCAAGATGGTGACGCTTCCGGTTCCGGGGAAGACATCGCTTCCGGTGGTGACGGCGGAACCCATGGAGAAGATGCAGCGACACTTCGGCGATTGGGGGAAGGTCCCCAATCACCTCAACGGCTCAGAAACTGGACGGGCGATCTGAGGACTGAGGAGGGTGAAGTAACATCCTTTGAAATATCTACGGACAGCCAGGAACGGGTCGCAGCCCCGTGGCAATCGCTACCCCGTCCGTATGCCCAACCCCATGCGCTAGCTAAGACCCCTACCCCTGTCACACGGTCCCCGGGTTCCCCGCCTAGCCTGGAATCAGTGGACATTCCCTCAGAAGAGGAGGGGAGACGGACTGGGGAAAGACAGCGCAGTGGCGCTACGGAAGGTATCTCCAGGGGAGGGGGAGAATTGAGAGTGGCTGCGGTAGGCCGGTGGTTGCCCCCTGCAGTTCCGGCGCCGGTAAAAAAGGTCCCGGGATCGTCTAGGTGGTCTGTACCACGATCTGAGCGGTCATCGGGGGTATTTTCCATGGACGATGATAGGGAGTCAGGGAGGTCAAACAGATTCCGGGAGAACCGTTGGTGGGCCCCACTATTTGAAGGGTACTCGGCCTGGATGGACCGCACTCGGTTCCTCATCCGGCGAGAGGATGTAGTGGACTATTGGTGGGCGGTGGGAGAGTTTACCCCAGAACAGAGGGACAGGGAACTGCAGGAGCGCTGGCTTCAAATAGAGCATAGGGAGATAGAACCTATGGGTCCCAGCATCTTGTCAGACCCCGTGGATCCTGACGAACCCCTATCATGGGTGCTACCTGGGAGGGCAGGTAAGGCTGACCTGACTAGGATCAGTAGGGCCGAACGGGCCATAATGGCTCGTTACAAGTCATCCCACGGGTTGGAGTACCCGTATGTTCCTGAGCCACTAATGGATGAAATAGAGGAGAATAGGGATAGGTGGCTCAGGGAAAATATTGAGATGCACTTAGTCAGTAAGGGGAATGATGTGGTGGGGAAGAAGGCCGAGGAACGGATAGAGCATTTGATCCGCATATGGGCCATTGGTAGAAATATCCACAAACACAAGGTAACATATAGGCCCGAGAGGGGATTACCACGGCATTACTCAGTTACAGTTCTAGATATGGGGGGTAGGGAAGTAAAGAAGCCGGACCCCTATCACTATTTTTAGGTGGTACTGCGCATTACGCGGGTCCGTGGCTGCTGATCGGGGTGGGCTTGGCGGATGACTGTTTTCATCTATACTGTATTTGAATCGTGTGATGTTGATTATGTTTTCTGTTACAGTGCTTCCTGGAAAGAGGTATACAAATTTAGGTCCCAGCGAGGACGATCGGATTCACCAGGGGGAGAATGTAGCGGTCATGTAAAATGCCTACAGTCATCTCTCCTGCTGGCAGCAAGGCCTGGTAAGTGTGGGCATGCCAGCAGTAATCATGGAGGTTTTCCCTCACACCCTGGTGGGGTGCCCTGTGTATGGATGGGACTGGTCACATGCTCTGACTCCATGGTTAGTGATGTCAGAGGTGTGTCAGCCTTAGAAGTTACATAAGGCACAGCACGGTGACTAACAGTTAGTTGAGGAAGGAGTTCAAGTTCTTGCAAGGTGTTTGCAGAGTTCAGAGACTAGTGGACAATTATGTTATAGTAGCTGATATAGGAGTCTGTGTCCAGGGACCTGGCACAGAGCAGTGAATCCCTATTCTAGGAGACATACCTACTAAAGGGAAGCGGCTGGAAAATGATTGGCTGAGTACACCCCATTGTGGAGGGCAGCTATGCCCACCTGTACAATAAAGATGGAGCTGATCAGAAAGACTCCTGTGTGTGAGAGTATGATTACACAGGAGGTTGCACCACGGAGGAGTTCCTCAACAGGATCATCCCTTTGCGGACGCAGGGACCCTGATGAGGTGGAGGCGCTGCACTGGAACTAGGTGAGACTCAGCACACTACCTCAGCTGCCTGTCTGGACGGGTCCTCCCCACACACCATCATGCGGGAGACTCAGGAGTCCTGTAGCCAACAGGTGCACCACCCAACACTACCATACTGTAATGGGGACCGGTTAGACCACAGGGGCCAATGTGAGATTGGGTGGGTCAGGCCGGGCCAGAAACACCGTTACATACCATTCAGGGATTGTATACAATACACCAATTGCATTATTGTACTGATTTGAACTTTGTGCAGCACGCAGTGCTTGTTTTTATTGAATTATTTCTACTCCCATAGATCTATACTTTAAGGTATCAATTATGTTGTTATAGAAAATATACTTCTTCTAATACTACAAATATAAAGGATAGAGAGCACTCAATTTAAATGAAGATGAAAAACAACGGGTGCACAAGGGAACAAGGAGGGGCCCTAATTCCTCCACATAAACATAGTATAAAATATGAAGAAAGTTTTCAGTACTCTCAATGAAAAATTGAAAATAATGGGAATAAACCAAATTGATTTTAATAATGTAAAATATAATGAAAAACAACTACCAATCAAAACACACTGTGGGTATATATGGCAAATACTGTCCCATCTACAGTGTCCCCTCTACAGTGTGCAGAGTCAAGTGTTGACCCTTTAGGGATACACTGGTATGGTGTTGCATTTTTTTCCTGCTTTGATAGGAATTGGTCCCTGTAGAACTGCATTGGTTTACTGGTTTTAGGGGGGGGGGTTTTGTCCACAGGGTAAAAGGGAAGTACCGTTGGTCATTCTGACGTTTGGGAATGGGCATGAAAAAGGGTCTCACCCCCTGAAATGTTGCCCCCCTTATTACCCTGTATCCTTTTTTCCCCTGTTTCTCCTTTCCCCCACCCTTCCCTTAACCTGTGTTTCCCCCTCCCCTCGTGTTGCCATTTAGTCCACTTTGGTTCTTCACATGAGCATACATTTGCACTACTTCTAATAATACAGTCCTACCCCCTATACTGACATCCCATACTCTAGCTAAAATAACCACACTAGCATAACCCCCTGTAACCCATGTGGATGCAATGTACCGTATGGGTCTGTTTTAACTTCTTAGTAGACCAGGGCCCAGCTAGCTATGGGTTTACTATGATTTGCTGACTACTTAGCTGCTAAGGACTTGATATGATAACATACTGTGGTTTTTGTAAAGTTTGTACTCATGCAAAGTCTATTAAGGTAATACAATCAAAAATTAATAAAAATAAAATCAGACTGAGGAGTTTTATCACATGTAATACCAGCTATGTGATATACATCTTGACATGTGGCTGTGGCATGAGCTACATAGGGAGAACAATTCGTCCATTAAAACTTCGAATAATGGAACACATCAGAAGCATAAAAAACAAGGATCAAAGGTTCCCTGTGGCAAGACATTTTTTAGAATGTCCAAAGGGGAAGTTAGATCTCCTCACTTTTAGTGGGATAGAACACGTCCCACCCCCAGTCAGACGTGGAGATCGTCAGAACATCCTTAATCAAAAGGAAATGTTCTGGATGTTCACAATGGATACCATGACACCCCGAGGTATCAACGTTGACTGGGAGATAAAACATTTTCTTTAATATTTTCAAATATCAAGACACTTCTGACACCTGGAACCTTTGTATATATATATGTTTGTATATATTGTTCACCCATGTAGCTCAGCCACAACACACTATTTCCAACTTAACTGGGTGTCTTTGTAACTCATTGTTCCAACACATCTCTTTCTTTGTATTATAGACAAAGAAATAACTATGTTGGGACATCTTGGACCAAATAGAGTGTCTCTTGTACCTTGACCATTCAATTTGAATTATATTAACCACTTTGTGTATCTCCATATTTGTATCAAGGCAACGTTGGGTATTCTATAAATGTATTTTACAAATATGTTTTGTTAATGTATTTTCAGTAATACATAAACCAGTGTTCTCTCCTTTTTCCTTCCCAGTCCTGTTTCCCTTCCCTCCCCCCCCACCCTCCCCACCCTCCCCCCTCCCCCACTGTCCCCCCCTCCCCTCACCCTTCCCCCCTCCCCCTCCCTTTCCCCCCCCACCCCAACACCTCCCACCTCCCTCCACCCCCCCCTCCACCCCCTTCCCCCCCCCAACCCTCTTCTGAGAAATCAGGAACATAGGAAGCAATCAATGTTCAAATCGGTGTTGCACATTATGATTTAAAAGTTTTTGGAGTATAAACGGATTATTGCTTCATGAAAGAAGCATTTGGAATTTATGGACATGATTGCATTAATATAGAAAATAAGTTGTACTGGCGCCATTGTCATTATTATCTTTAATTGGAATATAATTATGATTACATTACACTTTTGAAATATGTACTTTATATATGGAATTTAAGAATTCACGATATTAATGTATTGGAAATATTTACAAATAACCCTTGACTTTACTTGTTTTTAATATATCATTGTAATTACATGTTTGCTATCCGCAGTTACTGAAGTAAATCACCTAGTGAACATCTTGATGTATATACTATCGCATATATGCCATTTTATGTTTGGGACTTGCGGTTATAGACTAACTAAAATCATCTGTAATTACGTTTACACCTGATTGCAAACTGAATATTGCTTGTTTTTAACCTATTAGTCTCTATTGCGCATGACACTGAAGCCTGTGTATTCCGTGCTGACGCACACCGGCCATGAATGCAGGTTCCCATCATGCCATTTGCGGCATACTTGCATCCTATAGGCTGAGTGACGTCACGTCCGGTTTTCTTCCGGTATTTCAGTAGCTCACGCACGAGTAATGCCATCCTCTTTGAGAAAGCCCAATCTGTGGGTGAAACGCGTTAGAGGCGCAGGGGTATGTCTCCCCTCCTCTTGTTTTTATCCATGCCTGAATAAAGAAACATTTTCCAGCACAGTCCAGCCTCCGCAGCTTTTTCCTGCATTGTAGTGCCCGCTGATTCACCTTTCTCCATTGGCACAAGGTGATAACATACTGTAGTACGTAAAAAAAAATATATATGTAAGGTTTTTACCACCCACTCCAGTTTGCTTACTGTTATCTTTTCTATGTATATACATAATCAACATAGACTTAAGGCCTGGGCTAGGTTATAAAAATGTGCATTACTTTTGGTAATAGTCCGATGTCATTGGATATTAGAATAGCACATGAATATGTATTTTTTGATAAGTACTCATTGGCATAAAAAATATTGCAGTAATATCACCGCTGTAAAAAGCCACCGATCTCTGCTTTGCTGCTGGTGAGATGCAATTCATGAATAGGTTGTTAAAAAATGCTGTTATTGACAATTTTTACAAGGTATGTATTCATGAACATCTTTATTTATATGGCACCATACATGTATAAGGTGACCAGATGTCCCGGTTTAGCTGGGACAGTCCCAGTTTTTAGGGCTCTGTCCTGACTTTTTGGGGTGCTGTCCCAGTTTTTTTTATCTTGTTGGCTGTGCATGCACGATTGGCACTTGCTTACTATGCAATAACAATAGGCTGCTCATGCGCAATCGGCAAGCTTCGATCGGTCATGCGCGGTCCGCAAGTCCAGAACGCGCATGAGCAGGCGGCAAGTCCCGATCATGCCTGTTCCGTTGGCAAGTGACAAGTCATGGTTTTTACAGAGACAAATATTGGCACCCTATTGATGTACATTAACGCTTCACATTTTCTCTGTCATTTCCTTTATTTAAATGTAATCTATTTTATTTAGTGGTTGTTTTTCATTTTTAGCTTGCCATTCATTGCCATTGTGGCACTCCATATCCATATTGTGGGCATGATTTACCACAGTGACAATCAATGGATAGAAGAGTGTGGGGGTAGTGGTAGTTGCCCCTTGGAGGGTGGTAAGGCCTCACGGGTGGGTAGCGTGAGGTTTAAACCCTTAACTACCATAGCAGTGTTTGTATTGTATTTTAGTGTATATTGGGGGTAGAGGGAGTGGATGAAGGGGTTAGTTGCCTCAGGGTGGGTGGTTAGGCCTCTCGGGTGGGTAGTGGGAGGGGTTAACCCCTTTATTACTTTAGTGGCCAGACTTTTATACCACCTCAAGTGATCCCACCCGTAAAGCTAGGCAGACTAAAGATACTATCTTTTTCTGGGTCATACTATGTCAGATGACCCTTCTAGAAGTTCTGAAACTTCATTTTTTCATTTTTAACTTGCCATTCATTACCACAGTGACAATCAATGGATAGAAGGGTGGGGGGTGGCATTAGTTGCTCCTTGGAGGGTGGTTAGGCCTCCCGGGTGGATAGCGTGAGGTTTAACCCCTTTAATTACCATAGCAGTGTTTGTATTGTATTTTAGTGTTTATTGGGGGTAGAGGGAGTGGATGAAGGGGTTAGTTGCCTCAGGGTGGGTGGTTAGGCCTCTCGGGTGGGTAGTGGGTTAACCCCTTTATTACTTTAGTGGCCAGACTTTTATACCACCTTGAGTGATGTCATAATCCCACCCTTAAAGCTAAACAGACTAAAGATACTAACTTTTTCTGTATTATACTATGTCAGATGACCCTTTTAGACGTTCTGGAACTTCATGAAGGCCAAATACCTGACATGAATTAATTTAGCAACATTTATACAGCAACATTACATTAGCTACATGGAATTAGCTACAGTTAACTAGGGCCTTACTTTAACATTAACTTTCTAACTGCCTATAAACCGTTTCATTAAAAAATAGTAATCCCACACAGGGTTACACTTAAATTGGAGATATAGGTGATATATTATTTGAAGCACACACTGTATGTGAATGTAATGTATAAATGTTGTGTTATGGCTTTCAATATTGACTTTAAATCATTGTCCCCTGGCTACTCCAGTGCCTCAAAATTAGCCCGAGACTCACCAAGACACAATGTGAGGTTTCACACCTGCATCTGACATTAACTACCATTTAAGTCTATGGTAGTTAGAGCAAGATTGGGGTGCGATACCCTGCATAGGGTGACCATTCGTACCGGTTTTACCGGTACAGTCCCGTTTTTTTGTGGCCTGTCCCGGTTTAAGTCTGTACCGGTTTTTGTCCCTGGTCCCGGTATTGCGGTGCAGCGGCAGTGAGGAGAATGCGGCGGCCGGTAAGTATTTTCTATGTGTGAATGCTGCCGGGGGGACTGAATAATGGAGAATGCTGGGGGCGGGACTTAGAATGCCGGCCGGCCCGCAGGGGATTGGATGAATGATGATGCCGAGGGCGGGACTTAGGATGCCGGCCGGCCCGCAGGGGATTGGTCACAGGCATGTCAGAGGAAGCCGGGAGCGGGGCTTCCACTTTGTGAAGTGCACACGTGACTGCCTTCCCGCTCCCGGCTTCCCTTGTGCGGTGAGTGTCCCCCTTCTGTCCCGGGTCCCAGCCAATAGGAGGTGGTAGCGGTGGTGCGCCTGCCCTTGCCCCCCGGCGCGCGCGCCTGCCTTTGCCCCCCTGGCGCACGCACCTGCCTTTGCCCCCCGGCGCGCACGCCTGCCTTTGCCCCCCGGCGCGCGGCTGCCTTTGCCCCCCCAGCGCGCGCCTGCCTTTGCCCCCCCGGCGCGCGCCTGCCTTTGCCCCCTGGCGCGCTCCCACCTTTGCCCCCGGCGCTCACTTCCCCCCGTCCACTTGGTGTGGGAGATAGGCTCGGGGGGGGGGCAGTGGTGGCTGCGCGTTGTGCGGGCGGTGCAGGGGCTGGCGGGGTGTGTGTGTGTGTTTGTATCTGTGTGTGTGTGTGTGTGTGTGTGTGTATCAGTGTGTGTGTGTGTGTGTGTATCAGTGTGTGTGTGTGTGTGTGTGTGTGTGTGTGTATCAGTGTGTGTGTGTGTGTGTGTGTGTGTTTGTATCTGTGTGTGTGTGTGTGTATCAGTGTGTGTGTGTGTGTGTGTGTGTGTGTGTGTGTGTGTGTGTGTGTGTTTGTATCTGTGTGTGTGTGTGTGTGTGTGTGTGTGTGTGTGTGTGTGTGTGTGTGTGTGTGTGTGTGTGTGTGTGTGTGTGTGTGTATCAGTGGGTGTGTGTGTGTGTGTGTGTGTGTGTGTGTGTGTGTGTGTGTGTGTGTGTGTGTGTATCAGTGGGTGTGTGTGTGTGTATCAGTGGGTGTGTGTGTGTGTGTGTGTGTATCAGCGTGTGTGTGTGTGTGTGTGTGTGTGTGTGTGTGTGTGTGTGTATCAGTGTGTGTGTGTGTGTATCAGTGTGTGTGTGTATCAGTGGGTGTGTGTGTGTGTGTGTGTATCAGTGGGTGGGTGTGTATCAGTGTGTGTGTGTGTATCAGTGTGTGTGTGTGTGTGTATCAGTGGGTGGGTGTATCAGTGTGTGTGTGTATCAGTGTATCAGTGTGTGTGTATCAGTGTGTGTGTGTATCAGTGTGTGTGTGTGTGTGTGTGTGTGTGTGTGTGTGTGTGTGTGTGTGTGTGTGTGTGTGTGTGTGTGTGTGTGTATCAGTGGGTGTGTGTGTGTATCAGGGTGTGTGTGTGTGTGTGTGTGTGTGTATCAGTGTGTGTGTGTATCAGTGGGTGTGTGTGTGTATCAGGGTGTGTGTGTGTGTGTGTGTGTGTGTGTGTGTATCAGGGTGTGTGTGTATCAGAGTGTGTGTGTGTATTAGGGTGTGTGTGTGTGTTTATCAGGGTGTGTGTGTGTGTATCAGGGGGGGTGTGTGTGTGTATCAGGGTGTGTGGGTGTGTGTGTATCAAGGGGTGTGTGTGTGTATCAGGGTATGTGTGTGTATCAGGGTGTGTGTGTGTATCAGGGTGTGTGTGTGTATCAGGGGGTGTGTGTGTATCAGGGGGTGTGTGTATCAGGGGGTGTTTGTGTGTATCAGGGTGTGTTTGTGTGTCTCAGGGTGTGTGTGTGTGTATCAGGGTGTGTGTGTGTGTGTGTGTGTGTGTATCAGGGGGTTTGTGGGTGTGTGTGTGTGTATCAGGGTGTGTGTGTGTGTGTGTGTGTATCAGGGTGTGTGTGTGTGTATCAGGGGGTGTGTGTATCAGGGGGTGTTTGTGTGTATCAGGGTGTGTTTGTGTGTATCAGGGTGTGTGTGTGTGTGTATCAGGGTGTGTGTGTGTGTATCAGGGTGTGTGTGTGTATCAGGGTGTGTGTGTGTGTGTATCAGGGTGTGTGTGTGTGTATCAAGGGGTGTGTGTGTGTATCAGGGTGTGTGTGTGTGTGTGTATCAGGGTGTGTGTGTGTGTGTATCAGGGGGTGTTTGTGTGTGTATCAGGGTGTGTGTGTGTATCAGGGGGTGTATCAGGGGGTGTGTGTGTGTATCAGGGTGTGTGTGTGTGTGTATCAGGGTGTGTGTGTGTATCAGGGTGTGTGTGTGTGTGTATCAGGGTGTGTGTGTGTGTGTATCAGGGTGTGTGTGTGTGTGTCAGGGTGTGTGTGTGTGTGTGTATCAGTGTGTGTGTGTCTATATCAGTGGGTTTGTGTGTATCAGTGGGTGTGTGTGTGTGTATCGTGTGTGTGTGTGTGTGTATCGTATGTGTGTGTGTGTATGAGTGGGTGTGTGGGTGTGTGTGTATCAGTGGGTGTGTGTGTATCAGTGTGTGGGTATCAGTGTGTGGGTGTGTGTGTGTATCAGTGGGTGGGGGTGTGTGTGTATCAGTGGGTTGGGTGGGTGTGTATCAGTGGGTTGAATGGGTGTGTATCAGTGGGTTGGGTGGGTGTGTATCAGTGGGTTGGGTGGGTGTGTATCAGTGTGTGTGTGTATCAGTGGGTGTGTGTCTCCCTCACCCTCCCTGTCACTCCCTGTCTCTCCCTCTCCCTCCCTCTCCCTCCCTGTCTCTCCCTCTCCCTCCCTCCCTGTCTCTCCCTCCCTCCCTGTCTCTCCCTCTCCCTCCCTCCCTGTCTCTCCCTCCCTCCCTGTCTCTCCCTCTCCCTCCCTCCCTGTCTCTCCCTCTCCCTCCCTCCCTGTCTCTCCCTCTCCCTCCCTCCCTGTCTCTCCCTCCCTCCCTGTCTCTGTCTCTCCCTCCCTCCCTGTCTCTGTCTCTCCCTCCCTCCCTGTCTCTGTCTCTCCCTCCCTGTCTCTGTCTCTCCCTCCCTCCCTGTCTCTGTCTCTCCCTCCCTCCCTGTCTCTGTCTCTCCCTCCCTCCCTGTCTCTGTCTCTCCCTCCCTCCCTGTCTCTGTCTCTCCCTCCCTCCCTGTCTCTGTCTCTCCCTCCCTCCCTGTCTCTGTCTCTCCCTCCCTCCCTGTCTCTGTCTCTCCCTCCCTCCCTGTCTCTGTCTCTCCCTCCCTCCCTCCCTCCCTGTCTCTGTCTCTCCCTCCCTCCCTGTCTCTGTCTCTCCCTCCCTCCCTGTCTCTGTCTCTCCCTCCCTCCCTGTCTCTGTCTCTCCCTCCCTCCCTGTCTCTTTCTCTCCCTCCCTCCCTGTCTCTGTCTCTCCCTCCCTCCCTGTCTCTGTCTCTCCCTCCCTCCCTGTCTCTCCCTCTCCCTCCCTGTCTCTCCCTCCCTCCCTGTCTCTCCCTCTGTCTCCCTCTCTCTCGCTCCCCCTCTGTCTCCCTCTCTCTCACTCCCCCTCTGTCTCCCTCTCTCTCGATCCCCCTCTGTCTCCCTCTCTCTCGATCCCCCTCTGTCTCCCTCTCTCTCGCTCCCCCTCTGTCTCCCTCTCTCTCGCTCCCCCTCTCCCCCTCTCTCTCCCCCTGTCTCCATCCCTCCCCGTCTCCCTCTCTCCCCCTGTCTCCCTCTCTCTCCCCCTGTCTCCCTCTCTCTCCCCCTGTCTCCCTCTCTCCCCCTGTCTCCCTCTCTCCCCCTGTCTCCCTCTCTCCCCCTGTCTCCCTCTCTCCCCCTCTCTCACCCTGTCTCCCTCTCTCACCCTGTCTCCCTCTCTCACCCTGTCTCCCTCTCTCCCCCTGTCTCCCTCTCTCCCCCTGTCTCCCTCTCTCCTCCTGTCTCTCTCTCTCTCTCTCCCCGTCTCTCTCTCTCTCTCTCCCCGTCTCTCTCTCTCTCTCTCCATCTCCCTCCCTGTCTCCCTCTCTCTCCGTCTCCCTCCCTGTCTCCCTCTCTCTCCGTCTCCCTCCCTGTCTCCCTCTCTCTCCGTCTCCCTGTCTCCCTCTCTCTCCGTCTCCCTCCCTGTCTCCCTCTCTCTCCGTCTCCCTCCCTGTCTCCCTCCCTCTCCGTCTCCCTCCCTGTCTCCCTCTCTCTCCGTCTCCCTCCCTGTCTCCCTCTCTCTCCGTCTCCCTCCCTGTCTCCCTCACCCTCTATGTCTTATCTTAACTGCCGTATACCTACATTGAAGTAACCTACCATTCTTTCTTCCAGATCTGACTCAAGTTTCACGCGGGAGACATCGGAAGACAGGTAAGATCCCAGGCGGGATTGCTGCTTTAGAAATTGTGAAGCGGGGGCGTCCTGACACTGGTTAAGGGGTTCAGATTCATTCACATCTGTTTTTTTTTTTTTTTTTCCGATTAGTGAGGTCATCCGACGCACGCGCACACACGCACGTAACAAGGACTAATGGTAGTAAAGTATAAGTGTACTACAATAAATAAACTGTTATGTAGAAAAAAGAATGTGTCCCGGTTTTTCATTTTCAAAATCTGGTCACCCTAACCCTGCATCCCATGTTAGTAAATCCTAACATCAATGCCGAATCCTGAGCTCCTAACATTTAGGGGCCTATGCACTAAAGGTTCATTAAAAAATCACAGGGCCATTTAAATCACCGTTTTCATGAGCGTTGTTATCACGGTATTCAGAAAGCCTTGATTACCTGTCATAGCAAAATTCACAAAACGGGCGATTAGCCGGTGACCTGATGAACGACCCTCTGAAAAGGCCTTACCCGGCGAGTTGTATCTGCTGCAGAAAGAGCTGCTCTGAGAGAGCCGTCTCTACCTGTGCAGATCTCGCCCGAAATGTATGTGTATAAATTTTAATTTTGTTAATAGTTTAGATGAGCAGGGGGTCTCCTGAGCTGACCCGCATTAGTTTCAGCCTCAGGGACCCCTACTTCCCAAGATACAGGCCCTGTTATGGGCTGCCGGTATCTCCTATGCATTTTATTCCCACGGTCACGTGACACAGACATTTAAATGCATAGGAGATACCGGCACCCTATAACGGGGCCTGTATCTCGGGAAGTAGGGGGTCCCGGAGGCTATCCGCTATGGTAATGAATGCATTTTTATTGCATAGGATTCATCCAGGGGTCTCTGGTGCTAATATTAATGGATGTCAGCTTCAGAGATTCCCGGCATCAATCCTATGCAGGAGAAATGCATTTTTTTTCTAAGTCCCATCTCGCTTCTCTGCAAGTTTCCAACACCTTCACGCCAACTTTTTCTGCTCTGAGGATTTTGTGATAAAATCACCATTCTAGAGCGGTGATAGGCGTTCATAGCCTAATCACTGCTACTAGAATTGCGCGAGTTTATGAACATGCTGAAAAGCAGCGATAAGTGGCTTATCACCGCTGACTCAGTGATTTTGTTTATGAGCATTTTTGAGGGGCAATTCAGTCTTTTATCACCCAGTTATCACCGCTTACTGAATAGCAGTAGGCATTTTGGGCAATAAGAGCTTGATAAGTGGCTTATGAACGCTTACTGTATAGGCCCCATAGTCTTAAATATGGCTAAATATAGAATACATTGTGTAGCCGGGATCCCCATACCACCAGTTGTGGTTGTTGTTGTGGGGTGGGAAGGGCTGTAGTACTGGGAACGCTCCGTTATCGGAGGTTCCGCGCAGAGAGAGTCGCCATGTTGAAGGTTGGCGCAGGCGCAGGACCGGCCCGGCAGGAGGTTGTGCATGTGCGGGCATATTTGCCAAAGCCCGCGAAGGAGGAGAGCTCTGATAGGAAGGGAGCGGGTCCCAGCAGTCCCGCGAGACCCGTGACGCGCGAGGACCAATCAGGCGTGAGTGAGGGAGGAAAAGGGGTCGAGGGGAGCGCACATTGTTCAGAGCTGGCGGGAGGAGGAAGGAGACGGAGCTCCGGTGTAGGGAGGCATCCAGCCCCTACTTAGGCCTTATACCCCAGGCCCAGATAGGCCCTGAGCCCCAGTAGTGTGAAGCTGAGTTAGGGACTGGCCATAGATAGGTTCCGGTTCCCTTACTGTGTACGTATCGCTAACAGAGACATTACCTACTCCGCGCCAGGTCTGGGCTCAGACTCCGCTGCTGCGCGTCTGGGTGGGATCGCCCCGGACGCCTATAGCCGACGTCACCTCGGCTCCACACCGATCCTTTGTGAAGACTGTTGCAGGACCGGGTACTAGAGTGCCGGCAGGTAAACTACAAGTGCACCAACTGTATCACCATTTATTCAGGACACAGTGGCTGCGCAGTCACACACACAGGTTCATTGTCTCACTTGAGGGTGTGGGGATATTGCACAAGGAAACTGGACACGGGGTGGGATCACCCGGTGAAGGAGGGAAGTGAGCGTCCTGCGAGACGCAGTGTATAGTGTCCCCTCTAGTGAGGGACACCTGTTAGAGAGAGAGGCTACGCAATTTCCATTCATGCTAGTAAAGTTATTGGTTGGTTATATTTCTGTGTGTGTGTGTTGATGTACATAAGTGTCCTGCGAAGAACCACTTCCCCTCTGGCGGAAGTTGTCGCAGGTGGAGGCGCTGCACCAAGTAACAAGTATTGCGCGTGCCCCGGGCTCTCTGTGGCAGAGGCTTAGGCCCTGTGAGCCTACAGGTTATACAGCATACGGTAGCGGCCTGTGTTCACTAGGAAACAGGGCTACAATTGTAACACCTAATGAATGTGATTGTGATAAAGAAGTGCTCTCTCCTTTTCCATTAATATTCATACTCTGTCTAAAATGTGTTGATTCTTCTTCCTCTGCAGAAATAACTCTTATGCATGATCCTTAATCTCTCTGCTTTTAAGTATTATAATCTATTGCTCAGTCTTTACTCAGTCTTCCTGCCTCACAACTCTCTCTTGCAATCTATTAAAAATGATTCAGGTACAATTGTCTTCCTCCCTCCAAGACCAGTCTCTCCTCAGCTCTTTCTTAACATTTTCTGACATTAAATTCCACATCCCTTACACACAGTTTTCCTTCTAAAATTCCTCTGCTCCCAACTATGGGGTTATTCTTTAAGCTTCAATAGTGCCAATCAGGGCACTTTTGCACAGAAACGCCAAATTTTAATGAATGCGAGTTTCCGTGCAATAGTGCCCCAATCGGCAACACCACAGTTTAATGAATGTCTCAGCTTTGATTCCTCTTTGTTCTCATGCTTATCTCCTGTGCTGCTCTGCACTTTAGAAATATGAGAATATCTTGCATTTTGATCTGCAAACATTTCTGCAAAATTTAAAAATCAAATTGTATATTTGCATTGTCTGTTTGTAATATAATTTTAAATTGTGTGTTTCTGTATGTTTCAAATACATTTGATTAAAATTTGCCCTTGCCTCACCAGAATTTCCCGTACGTGTAGTTGTAAATAGTTGGCAAACAAAGAAAATTTTGCTGGTTTCACACACACAAAAAAAAATGAATGTCAAAAAGAAGACATTAGCGAGTTTTGCAAACTTTTGTACTGGTTGGAAGGTGTGAATATCCCATCCACTCCTTTTACCTGTACAGGTCCTTCTTGTTTAAAACCATTTTCCCTCTCCTATAGTACATATGAAGCCACCATATCCCCAGTATACTATATGCCAAACATCTTCTCTCCACTCCATCAGGTCAAATAAAAAAAATACAAAAAATAGTTCAGTATGAATAGTTTAGTTTAACAGTTCAGTAGCTTGTATGAGAACTATTCGCACCCATAGAGATTCTTACCAGCATTGTGATCAGGCCATGCTATCCACTGCATTTATACTCCCCCCTTCCTACTTTCTCTATAAGTCCCCTAACATATTTCTTTAATTGTAACCATTTTTTCAACTTGATAACATATTGGATTTTAACACCTGACCAATTATTTTAAACCGAGCCGACTGAGTTTTACTCAATTAGAAAAAACAACGTAAAAAATGAATAGCCCTCTGAGTGTGTTAGGGCACAAGGATTGCCTGTTATAATGTAACAAAAGGTGCAAAAGTGCAATCAAATGAGCAAAAATGGATAAGAAAAAAAGGATTGCAATAGAAACTAAGATCAACCCTAAAATGTTTTGTAAGTACCTTAATAACAAGAAAGATAGAAAAGAGAATATAGCACCCTTTCAGTGTGAGATGGGCAGACAAATGTTTGTAGATAAGGAGAAATCAGAGGTATTAAACACATTCTTTGCCTCTGTCTTTACCAGGGAAGAATCAATTGCAACAGTAGTGCTGCAGGAGGAAGCCACAACCTGTACAGTATATTAACAAACAATTGGTTAGCAAAGGAAGAAGTTCATAGTCGGCTTGATAACATTTAAGTAATTAAGGCACCTGGCCCCGATGGCATACAGATGCAGCAACGAGTATCCGAACACTTCAGTTTGAATGGGACTGCCAGGGAACGCTGCAATATTAATCTGATGGGCCATTAGTCTGTCTGCAGAAATGTCACAGAAATGTTGCAGCATTACTGGGGTATTGCCCCAGATTTTCCTAGGCAAGTGTTCGGATACTTGTAGCTGCATCAGTACAATACATCCAAGAGTTCTTAAGGAGTTAAGTTCAGTAATAGCCAAACCATTACATTTCATATTTAAGGACTTCATTTCCACAGGCTCAGTACCACAAGATTGGCGTAAAAAAAGATGTGGTGCCTATATTTAAAAAGGGAGCTCAATAACAACCTGGGAATTACAGATCTGTAAGCCTGATTTCAATAGTGGGAAGCTACTTGAAGTTATAGTATGGGATAATATTAAGGAAAACCTAATGGACGACAACATTATTAGTAATAGACAGCATTGATTCATGAAGGATAAGGAAAGGTTATGCCAAAATGTACTTAAATAACAAATGTTGTGTTAATCATGATTACTATTACTATTCAATGATGTGTTAATGGCCTTTGATTCTATATAATCACATCAATCATAGACATAGTACATTTCCACCTCATTTTTATTGATTAAATTAGATAAATAACATTTTTTTTCAAGACTGCATTATTGACCTTGGTTTTCAAATTCACATGCAATATGCCAATTTGCATCTGCTTTGCTTTATTAACAATCATTGACAGAAAATATTAATGATAATGACATACTGTATGACATTTTCATTATTTTTTTTGTATTTCAAGGTTATGTTTGCGGTCTTTAATAATAAATAAATAATAATAACATGCCAAATTGCCTATTATTTAATTAATGAATAATAGACATAAAATGACAACAAGAACAATTTTATTTTATATATTATATTTAAGAACGGAGCTAGATCACAACCGGACAATTACAGACCTTTATGTCTAACATTAATAGTGGGGAAGCTACTAGCAGGTTTATTATGTGATAATATTCAAGAATATCTAATAGAAAATACAATTATTTGTACTAGTCAGCATGGATTTATGAAGTATAGGTCGTGCCAAACTAACCTTATTAATTTCTTTGCGGAGGTAAGTAGGAATTTAGACCAGGATAATGCAGTTGATGTGGTCTACTTAGATTTTGAAAAGGCTTTTGATACGGTTCCACACAAGAGGTTGGTGTACAAAATAAAGAAAATTGGACTCAGTGAAAATATATGCACCTGGATTGATAACTGGTTGAAGGATAAACAGAGAGTTGTCATAAATTTTACTTTTTCAGGTTGGTCTAAAGTCGTGAGTGGAGTACCTAAGGGATCGGTACTGGGACCCCTGCTTTTTAACTTGTTTATTAATGACCTTGAGGTTGGAATCAAGAGCAAAGTCTCCATCTTTGCTGATGATACTAAATTGTGTAAGGTAGTAGAAACAGAGCAGGATGTAATTTCTCTCCAGAAGGACTTGGAGAGAATGGAAATGTGGGCAGGTAAATGGCAGATGAGGCCTAATTCAGATAAATGTAAGGTTATGCATTTGGGAATCAAGAATAAACAGGCAATTTACAAATTAAATCCTTGATGAAGAGGGATTTAGTAGTGCTTGTAGACAGCAGGCTTTAGCAATAGTGCCCAAATTCATGCAATAGCTGCAAAAGTAAACAAGATCAGATCTTATCTTGTATTAGACTGGAAATAGATGGAAGAGAAGTAATCATAATTATGCCCCTTTATAAAGCATTAGTAAAACCACACCTTGAATATGGAGTAAAATTTTGGGCACCCCTCCTTAGAAAAGACATTATGGAACTAGAGAAAGTGCAGAAAAGAGTTACCAAATTAATAAAGGGAATAGATAATTAGATTTATGAGGAGAGGCTAGCTAAATTAGATTTGTTTACATTAGAAAAAGGGCGTCTAAGAGGGGATATGAGAACTACACACAAATATATTCGGGGACAGTACAAGGTGCTTCCAAAAGAAATATTCATCTCAAGGGCAGTACAAATGACATGGAGTCGTACCTTAAGGTTGGAGGAAAGGAAATTTCACCAGCAACAAAGAAAAGGGTTCTTTACATTAAGAAATATCTTCAAAATTCTTGGAGCCAGGAAGGAATTTATTTTTCCCCTTATGAGATATCACTGGATAATATTTCACTGGGGATCTTTGTTTGCCTTCCTCTGGATCAAAATACTGTACAGTAAGTACAAACATAGGATAAAGTATTTGTCGTCCAAATATAGCATAGGTTGAATTTGATAGACATATATATTTTTTCAACCTCATCTACTACGCAAATGTCTGTGCGAGAAATGTCAGCTTCATACTCGGCAAATCGAAAATAAAAATCAATGCTAAACTGTTTTCAACTTTGTATATACCGTATGGTCACATTCTTGTACAGTAAGTTTGCCATCGGTATCCTGTGACCTTAACACCAACTATAAATATGTTATAGTTTCGAGGATTTTTGCATTAATGCCATCCATTGGTGATATTTCTCAAACTATTTTGCAAACATGCAACTTTCTTCTATGAGTTCTGGAAATCTTTGCGAAATGAACAGTAGAAAGTTTTCCCAGCTCTAATATCAACTCAGATAAAACTTATCTGTCTAAAGAACAGGTTATCAAATGACCAGATCCTGACAAGCTCCTATTTTTCACAGAGTTTTATTCTGACATCGGTTTTTGTTGCTTATGCCTGATTAGAAATGGGTGGAGTGAAGGTTTAAACACATAAGGAGAAAAAGAATTCTCCTAAAAAGATCCCCATTCACTGCACAACAAAGCTGAAAGTAATAATCAGGGTTCAAATACCCACTAGAAATGTGATGGAATAGGCTGTAAAGGGTTCCATCAAGTAACCGCTCCCGTAACCGCTCCCAGCACTGTGGGAGGACAGTTACCACCAATGCAAATAAGAAAAAATAATAATACTTTAATCATAAGAATAATCGACGCAATAACACTTACTCAAACTACCATAAAAACAATTCTGCGTGGAAGACCATGTGATTAGGCAGTCACTAGATACAATTGGTGCACTGCTAGAGAGAGGGCATGGCTCAAAAAGGGGTGTGCCACAGCCTGATTCACTTTCAAGAATTTTTTCATTTTTTATTTTCTATTTTCTCTATACATTCTATTATATACTATTAACTGTCATGGATGTTTTTGCATACCGTAGAGCCCTGAATTTTTCATGTTTCAGAAGAGGAAGGGAATGTGACTTTGTAAATGGTTGCTATAGAAACAAAAAATGCTTGTTACATTATATTACTGAACATAAAAAATGTAATTCAGATTTTTTTTAAATGCTACAAGTATTTTCTCATAGTAATAATAGCATATTTTTGTATAGCGCTGCAAGTTATACGTAGCGCTTTACAGAGACATTTTGCAGGCACAGGTCCCTGCCCCGTGGAGCTTACTATCTATGTTTTTGGTGCCTGAGGCACAGGGAGATAAAGTGACTTGCCCAAAGTCACAGGGAGCCGACACCGGGAATTGAACCAGGCTCCAGTGCCAGTCAGTGTCTTTTACTCACTGAGCCACTCCCTCTCCTAGTACAAAACTGATTTATATTAAAAAAAAAATACAAACATGTAGGATATTTTTTGGTCTGCAGCTTTAAAACTACCAATCCTGCTTTGATGTTAGCCTTAATGGACTTAGAAAACGGTCTATTTACATGATATTAGTACAATTTTTACACTTCTCTTGATGCAGCTACATAAATGGACAAACACAATCGTAACACATTCAAAGTGCTGTTGTTATACTGTACATCTTTTACCTTGTTTTTCTAAATGGGCCATCATTTTTTTTGTAACTAAAATACTAAATGCACAAAACTTCTACATTATTCCAATATTATCATAAAAAATAATAGATGTTTAAAATGCAAGCTGCATAGATGTTAAACTTTTCATATTATTGCTACAGGGACCATTTAAAAGAACAACAAAAACAATAAATAATTTTTATTGTTTGTTCCTCAGTTCTTGTAGCAGCGTATCAATTAGAATGTTGTGAGCTAAGAATACTGTTGTCTGTCTTCTTTTCATATATTTTAAAGATGAAAATCTTGAGATAATTGGAGCAGCTGGGGATGTGCACGCTGCTTATATATTTTGATTAAATACCTCAAAATATACACTGTGCTACTCCGATTAATGTTTTAGTAAGAATAAATTGATCATACTGTACAAAGGAATAATTGTGTATTGATAGATGAACAGGCAGTTGTAATTTCAGGAAGTTAGAGAATATATTTAATTATATATAAAAAAGAAATGTACTATAATTGAATTACTCAAATACAGCAGTGACAAAGCTTATTCTAATACTTACCCGGTTTGTCCCGCGGCAGATTCCGGGCTGGCGCCGAATTTTCCCGCACGCCAGCCGGAGCCTCTCAAATCGGTCCTCTGATCGATGCCTCTCCCCTCTGCTTCTCTGGGTCCACCGGGTCCCCCGAGCCCCCCACCGCCATCCCCACTACTCCCTTAACCAGGGCTCCCTTCGGGGAGCCCTGGGCACGCGCGCCACGCGCGCACGCACCCGATGCAGCGTGACCGCGCGCACCATGCGAAAAAAAAATGACAAACCCACGTCTTCACGCGGGTTGCGGCTCCAGTCGTGTTAGAATAAGCTTTGTCGCCTCTGTATGTACAAGTAGCATATATACTTATAATTATAGACTAAAACTGTACAATTCTGGACATTATTGAAATCCCTGGTCTCTGATTGGTTAAAATTCCTGACTGCCTCCACTCACTTGCCACAGTGATCTTGGGACAGAACAGTAAATAACAGCTCTACAGGAGACGGGCTGACACAGCAGCTGCAGCTACAGAGCTTCAGAGCATACAGAGCTACTGCTCTCTACACAACACTGTGAGATAGATGCCCCCTGATCAATCCCTGCGCTACGTAGCTAGGGCTACCAAGGGCCACACTCCGGACATCCGCCAGGACATGGATTAGAGCAATGGATGCCTGTAAGCAGCTATTGATACACTGACCACTGCAGGACACCAACCGGCACTGAGACAGTCGTCCATCACTGATGCAGGTAACAGACAGCACGCCACACACACTGGCAAAGGCCCACAGACATCTGCAGCATAGCAGAACTCGGACCCTCAACATACACCACGCATGAGAGTGACATCTCAGATGCTGAGACTGGTACACAACCGCAACAGATGCAAGAGATAATAAGTCCTAATCGGAAAGTCACTTTTACACAAAAGGCCCATGAAAAATATGAATCTGAGATTGACGCACACTGTGACAAGTTAGAGAAGGCCTGGGAGAAAACTGGACTTGAAATTATTAATGTTGCAAACACTGGCAACCATGAAAAGCAGCTCGAACAGGCTATGACTCAATTAAGGTCTGACCATACATGCTACCAAGTGCTGTCAGAGACATATATCACCTATTTGACGAGGACCAGTACCGGTGAGAGCCTGTGAGAACGAGACTTACAACTACCTATCTGGGATGCGAGTGCCGCGTGCAGACCGCTATCATGGTAGCTAAAAGTCAGAAAAAAAGGTCTCATGCTTGAGACTGCATCACAGCGCTCCAGCGCATCCAGGCATTAAAATAGGTCAGCAAATTCAGTGAGATCTAATGTAGCTAGTGCAAGCGCAGGCGCTACCTTTTCACGAGCTACCACGGACGCCGCATGTGCAAGGGCCGCATACAGTTGGAAAGAGGTGACCATGAAGTTAGAAAGAGTCCGTATTGAAGAGGAGGAGCAGAGGGATGCAACTATTGCTGCCACAGCCAACGCTGTCATTGTTATTGCTGCTGCTACCGCCGTCGCAGCCTCTGCATGTAGGAAGGCCTATCTAGAAGTGAACTAAGAAGCTTAACATGAAGAAAAGTAAGCCACCGCCGCCCAAGATGAGGTCTTAGAAGCAGCCTGCAAGAGAAGATGGTGGGGCGCAACCGTACAAATCACATAATTTCAGAAGATCCAGCCCAGCGCACTAGAGACTATGTAATAAGCCATGCCAGAATGAACGCCAGTTAACCGTCTCTACCCAATTAGGAGGGTATCACAGATGCTGAAGCTACGGATAACCCACATGAGGAAGGTGCTGTTATTCTGAAGGCATATGCTCGCATGCATATGGATGCACTACCACAGACTCGCAATCCACATACACTTGCACAGAGACACATAGCTCCTCTCATCGACGAGCAACCACCACACAAGGAAGAGGCAACTGCTAGGTTTTCCCAAGCAACCACCATTGCACAAAACGCACACTCTACACACACACCAAAGATGCCCGATCAACCCCCCTCGACTTTTTCAGCATCTCAGGCAAAGACAATACAAAGTTACAGGAGCTTGGAGATCTGCTGCGGGAATTAGAGTCTGCAAAAGCCGATCCATTTCTACCAGGTCTCAACTTTCTAGACACTTCTCGTGGAGTGAGACCCATCCTGGAGAAGCTACTGGTACCACATAACCTTCAAAAAAGATGGATCTCACAAGGTTCAAGATACAAAATGGAGAAGGAAGTTGCCTTTCCTCCCTTTTCATTCTTCCCAAACTTTATTTGTGAATCAGCTAATGCAAGAAATTTCCATAACTTTGCCCTAAATACATCAGCCGTGTCTAGTGCAAGCTACCTCAAGAATGAAAGATGGATGACAGTAACACCAGAACATAGGAAGAAAAAACCAGGGGAGCGTAGATACCTTTAAAAAGAAAAAAAGACAAACATAGTGCAACCTGTAGCAAAATATGTTATAAGGAGCTCCCAGCTGGACACCACATACTAAGGCCAATGCCTAATAGGATATATCAGCAGGAACAATTCGGAGGAGATAATCTTTAGAAAAGAGAAGCACACATGCAGTATCCAATAAAATACAGTTTATCCAAAAATGATAAAAGTGGAGGCTTACAGAATCCCAATGGGAAAACAGCATTGACGGTGGTGATCTCAAGACCACATCACAGCGTCTCTGTGTCAGCAAACCGCCACGGTACACTTCAGCCTGGAGCCGTCTCGTCACTTCCGGTCTTGGGGCCGTCACGTCACTTCTGGTTGCGCCGCCGGTAGGAAAACAGCTACGGATACCCAGGCACTCTCTCCTTCTTGATTAAGAGGTCACGCTCAACGCGTTTCGCCGTTCTTGCAGTCGGCTTCGTCTGCAAGAACGGCGAAACGCGTTGAGCGTGACCTCTTAATCAAGAAGGAGAGAGTGCCTGGGTATCCGTAGCTGTTTTCCTACCGGCGGCGCAACCGGAAGTGACGTGATGGCCCCAAGACCGGAAGTGACGAGACGGCTCCAGGCTGAAGTGTACCGTGGCGGTTTGCTGACACAGAGACGCTGTGATGTGGTCTTGAGATCACCACCGTCAATGCTGTTTTCCCATTGGGATTCTGTAAGCCTCCACTTTTATCATTTTTGGATAAACTGTATTTTATTGGATACTGCATGTGTGCTTCTCTTTTCTAAAGATTATCTCCTCCGAATTGTTCCTGCTGATATATCCTATTAGGCATTGGCCTTAGTATGTGGTGTCCAGCTGGGAGCTCCTTATAACATATTTTGCTACAGGTTGCACTATGTTTGTCTTTTTTTCTTTTTAAAGGTATCTACGCTCCCCTGGTTTTTTCTTCCTATGTTTCGTGTGGACCTTGAAACAGTCCGTCTAAGGGTTTGAGTGTCTTTATTTTTACATTGTATTTTGTGTTCACCTTCACATTTATATACATAGTTTTTCCATTAAGTGTTTATATATTATATTATTCACTGTGTTTAGGTATTGAGCGCCATCTTGTGTGTTCCAAGTAACACCAGAACGCCTATGTCGGTCCACAGGACAGACGTGTCTCCTACAACATATACACATCCAAACCATTCTATCACTACAAGCGGGAAGACAGAGGACCCAAACAGGGAATGTTCCATACACAAAAAAACACATCCACTTAACAAGGGTATTGGGTTTAGAATGAAGCCCATAGAGGAACGTAGGAACCTACTCAAGAAACTTAGAGTTTGCTTCAAATGCTTGCCTTCCACAAGTCACTTGTTCAGAGACTGTGAAGAAGCTATCATATGCACAGAGTGTGATAGTGACATGTATGTAGCAGCTTTACACCCAGAGATATTCATACCTGACCAAGTCAATGCCCCTACCCCCATGACAAAACATAGCGGGGAGGAGGAAGAAGAGAAAACACCATCTGTCGCATCCAAATGCTGCTCCAAAATATGTCTTGTCACAATACATCCCAAAGGACAACCTGAGAGGGCTACAAGAATGTACACCATCATCGATGACCAAAGCAATCGATCATTAGTCAGGTCAGAGTTCTTTGACTTATTCAACATATGAGACAATACTTCCCTCTAAACACTCAGAACATGTGCAGGACATGGAAACAACAGGGAGGAGAGCAAACGGCTACATCATATGTTCCATAGATTGTAGGATAAAAATACAGCTCCCTACGCTTATAGAATGTAATCAGATGGCAATGAACAGGAGCGAGATTCCCACACCAAACGTAGCATGTCAAAACCCTCACCTTAGGGGAATAGCCGACGCATCCCGCCATTAAAAAAAGATGTCCATATTTTACTACTGCTTGGCAGGAACATCCTGAGAGTGCACAAAATCAATGGAAGTAAACTGGGGCGCTCCCTTTGCACAATGATAAATGCTGAACAGATGAATGAGGTCAAAATAAACACATAAATAAACCACACATCAAATGTTCAGTGTCTGTTGCTCCATCCCTGGGAGAGGATCTTCCCGCGATCCTCAAGGAACATAGGAAAAAAAGAGAAACAAAGGGGCGCAGACGAGGGCCAAAATCAATGCCAGACAGGTGAATAAAAACACAAGGGTGATGGGGATATATAGAATATGTACTCACACGGGCCTGTGAGGTACTGGGTATTGCTATAGGTATCTTTGATTTCTTTCTTCTTGTCAATCAGTCCCACTACTTGTCCATCTGTGCGTCAGGGATAGGCCACTCAGGGCGCATATAGTGGGAGACAGCGCCACACGGATCAATAAAAATGCATTTATTTAGAAATAAGAGAGAGATAACAATTAATTCACATATAAACATCTGCTCCAGGACAACAACGTCAGCCTCCCGCTCTACGGTGCAGTATACTCCTGTTCGCCGCATCCGGTCTACAGGACTGATCACCCTCAGTGCAGGTGCCGGCTACGGTGTCCTCGAGCAGACACGCAACTTTTGGTCCAGGTCTCTGCACAAAATCAGCAAACAGCGCAACGGACCCACTAACGCCCTGTAAGCCCAAAGACTTGACCTAGGATTGGTAATAGTGGGCAACATATGTATTTACAAAGGGCACAAATCAGACTATGTTGATGCCCGAAGAACAAATATAATAGAATATGGACTCGCATCACTATTCAAACCATGAAAAAAATTGTGTGTGTGTAGCGCTAAACAAGTATTAAGTAATGACAATTATACTTAATCAGTGATAACAAATGGGGCTGCCAACTAAAAACTAACCACCGTACGTTAGTGACCAAATATCATGAAAAAGAAAAATAGTGGCACATAAATAAAATCGATTACCACAATTGAATTATATAAATAGTGGTGAACAATAAAGAAAAATACAACCGTGAAGTAATATATAAGGTTGATTAACTATTACTGAGCTTGTCTGGTATCAATAGATACCACTATAATATATATGTGGATCATATAAAGTATACAATAAATGACAGTTGAAAGTTTATGTCCACATTAACAATGTGGTACCGGCCGGTACCACTGGGCTCCATAATCCTTTTGGCGATTAGGGTGCCTAGTTAGGTACACCCCTCTGGTATGGCTTAGTTCTCATCAATGTCTATTTAGGAGCCGTAGGATGGATGAGACCCACAAATGGTAATAGGGACACACAAGGGGTGGTATCCAAAGTCCTTACAGTCCTGGTAAAAGTTCTGGCTCTGACCATTTCTGAGACTGCAACCATGAACGTTGTCAAGGCTCATGGGAGAGTTGAGTTGAACCTGCCTCTAGGATCTTGGAGTCTTGTTCATTGTGCAATTTCAATCGTGAGTTCCCAGCACACTTGGGGATTGGAAAGGCGATCACCTATTCTCATAAGGTTTCCCTTGTTGATTGTAGCATTCAATCTTCCAGAAGGAACTCTCTTTAGTGAGGTCCCTTTTTCTGCTGATACAGCTGATCTTGTCTGCAGCGTTTCCTCCTGAATGCAACTGAAGACAATCTTTTTTGCCTCTGTTATTGCGCTAATCTCTTGCAGAAGTGCGGATCACGACGGCTGTCTACTTTACCACCAAGTGTGTATCCAAAAGCAGGGGTTACATGCTTGAGACGTGCATACGCTCACTGGAACATTGTCCATTTTGAGGAATGATGGGATTCTTGCATATCCTCAGATGTCACGTTTGTGACCAGAGCACAGACTTGAGGGCGGATCTCTGTGTTTACTTCTGGAATTAAGACTTCAAATGTGTCTGCTGGAACCGATGCCATCTCCTCAGGTTGTGGCAGAGCCTTTGGTTCTGTTGGTGATTACGTGCTCTGCAGGTGAGCTGTAGACACAAACCCAGTAGCATGGTCTGCAGGTTTCTGGTCTGTATGCACATGGTGCCACTGATCTGTTTGTGGGGATTTCCCAATTCCTTCTATTTTGTTTAGAAGATGTTCACTGGGTATATGGAATGGAGGCAGAGCCACCCAACTGTTTGATTTGTCGTTAGAGGGTTCCTTGCCAATCATCCTCAGGAAATCTTTCTCTTGACATCTTCCTTTACATCCTAGGTCACACTTCTCTGATATAAAGACGTTTCTGTGGGTATCAGCGATATAACCTTTTTTCTCTTCACTGCCAAGCCTTTCTTTCACTTGGATATGGCTAAGACATGGTTTGAATAGGAAAACACAACCGTGAAGTAATATATAAGGTTAATTAACGATGGCTGTGCCCGCCTCCAGAGAGGGGATGGTGATTCCAACCATCAGTCAGCACATGTGAAGAAAAGAACACAGCAACATAGTGTGATACAGTTAAATAACTAATTCCCAAACCAATGAGGGTGAAAATCAATACAGAAAAAAGAGTGTTAGAGCAAGCATATAAAAAATGGGAATATTTAATACACATAAAACAAAAAATTAAAAACATGAACTGCCACAGCTCCCGTGTCAGGCTCCTATAGAATCCTACTTACAAGATGTAGGTAGGACATGCGCATATAATTGTCAACGTCCACGGTAACATTGCAGTCACTCCACTTTCAGTATCTGCAGAGGTAATACTCCGTCTCATCTCAGGCCAGCTGGGTGGTTCCAGAGTCTCTCCGTCTGCTGTGGGTTTGTTGATGCTGCCATCAGGCCGTTCATGCTCGTGGCCTTGGTGCCTCTCCGAAGTCTGCTAAGACTTTATCTCTCTCGCGAGACACCGCCTGCTGTGAAAGCAGACTTGCGTACTGGCAATTTAGCTCCACGATGTCAGGGGAATGTGGGGACGAGCGCTTGGGTTCTGAGTTGCGGGGGCTGTGACATCACCCTACGCGTTTCGCGGATGGATCCACTTCCTCAGGGGTATAATGACATCATTAGCGGATGCGGATGTCTCAAGTTGCATTCAGGAGGAAACGCTGCAGACAAGATCAGCTGTATCAGCAGAAAAAGGGACCTCACTAAAGAGAGTTCCTTCTGGAAGATTGAATGCTACAATTAAGAATGGCAACCTTATGAGAATAGGTGATCGCCTTTCCAATCCCCAAGTGTGCTGGGAACACACGATTGAAATTGCACAATGAACAAGACTCCAAGATCCTAGAGGCAGGTTCAACTCAACTCTCCCATGAGCCTTGACAACGTTCGTGGTTGCGGTCTCAGAAATGGTCAGAGCCAGAACTTTTACCAGGACTGTAAGGACTTTGGATACCACCCCTTGTGTGTCCCTATTACCATTTGTGGGTCTCATCCATCCTATGGCTCCTAAATAGACATTGATGAGAACTAAGCCATACCAGAGGGGTGTACCTAACTAGGCACCCTAATCGCCAAAAGGATTATGGAGCCCAGTGGTACCAGCCGGTACCACATTGTTAATGTGGACATAGACTTTCAACTGTCATTTATTGTATACTTTATATGATCCACATATATATTATAGTGGTATCTATTGATACCAGACAAGCTCAGAAATAGTTAAGCTCAGTAATAGCCAAACCATTTTATTTAATATTAAAGGACTCTATTTCAGTACCACAAGATTGGCATAAAGCAGATGTGGTGCCTATATTTAAAAGGGAGCTAGATCAAAACCAGGAAATTACAGACCTGTAAGCCTGACTTCAATAGTAGGGAAACTACTTGAAGGTTTAATACGGGATAATATTCAGGAATACCTAATGGAAAACAAAATTATTAGTAATAGTCAGCATGGATTTATGAAGGATAGATCTTGCCAAACTAAACTTATTTGTTTCTTTGAGGAGGTAAGTAGGAATTTAGACCAGGGTAATGCAGTTGATGTGGTCTACTTAGATTTTGCAAAGGCGTTTGATACGGTTTCACACAAGAGGTTGGTGTACAAAATAAAGAAAATTAGACTCAGTAATAATATATGCACCTGGATTGAAAACTGGTTAAAGGACAGACAACAGAGGGTTGTCATAAATGGAACTTTTTCAGGTTGGGCTAAAGTCGTGAGTGGAGTACCTCAGGGATCGGTACTGGGACCCCTGCTTTTTAACTTGTTTATTAATGACCTTGAGGTTGGGATCGAGAGCAAAGTCTCCATCTTTGCTGATGATACTAAATTGTGTAAGGTAATAAAATCAGAGCAGGATGTAATTTCTCTTCAGAAGGACTTGGAGAGACTGGAAACGTGGGCAGGTAAATGGCAAATTACGTTTAATACAGATAAATGTAAAGTTATGCATTTGGGATGCAAGAATAAAAAGGCGACTTACAAATTAAATGGAGATATATTCTGGGAATCCTTAATGGAGAAGGATTTAGGAGTGCTTGTAGACTGCAGGCTTAGCAATAGTGCCCAATGTCATGCAGTAGCTGCAAAGGCAAACAAGATCTTATCTTGCATCAAACGGGCAATGGATGGAAGGGAAGTAGACATAATTATGCCTCTTTACAAAGCACTAGTAAGACCACACCTTGAATATGGAGTACAATGTTGGCCACCAATCCTAAGAAAAGACATTATGGAACTAGAGAGAGTGCAGAGAAGAGCCACCAAATTAATAAAGGGGATGGACAATCTAACTTATGAGGAGAGGTTAGCTAAATTAGATTTATTTACATTAGGAAAGAGGCGTCTAAGAGGGGATATGATAACTATATACAAATATATTCGGGACAATATAAGGAGCTTTCAAAGGAACTATTCATCCCACGGGCAGTACTAAGGACTCGAGGCCATCCATTAAGGTTGGAGGAAAGGAAATTTCACCAGCAACAAAGGAAAGGGTTCTTTACAGTAAGGGCAGTTAAAATGTGTACACTGGCGACACACTTTATTCGAGCTCGGCTAGTCCCACGAATTCGGGTATACCCGGGTGTATTGAGGTTTGTGACTGTTTTCTGCCCGAGTGCATTGAGTTATTTTCCAAGCAGGGATTGAAGCATTTTATTCCCGCTGGCTGCAATACTGCACAGTATATATATATATATATACTGCATTACAATTCATGAATTTATGCCATCTGGTAGACACGCGAAGCATTGCAGCCTATTAAATCCTAATCATTATCATTTAACAGATCAGCCGCCCATCAGCCAGGCATGAACCCAGGCTGGGAAGGCAAATGCAACGGGGCTTGTCAGAGGTGAGGAGCGGCGCATTCCAGGTATCTGCCAGGTACATACCGGGTATTTGCTCGAATAAAGTGTGTCGGTGCAGTAATTCATTACTCATGGAGACTGTGATGGCAGATACAATAGATTTGTTCAAAAAAAGGTTGGACATCTTTTTAGATGGGAAAGGTATACAGGGTTATACCAAATAAGTATACATGGGAAGGATGTTGATCCAGGGATTAATCTGATTGCCAATTCTTGGAGTCAGGAAGGAATTTATTTTTCCCCTTAATGGGGTTTTTTGTTTGCCTTCCTCTGGCTCAATAAGTAAGTATAGATATAGGATAAAGTATCTGTTGTCTAAATTTAGCATAGGTTGAACTTGATGGACCTATTCCTTTTTTCAACCTCATCTACTATGTAACTATGTAACAATGTAAGATTAAAAGACAAAGGCGATGACAAAATCTAAAATGGGAGGATGAACCAGAAAATTTGTTGGAGCAACGTGGAGAAGAGAGGCTTGCAACTGCAGAACGTGGAAGATCATTGGGGCTGCCTTCATCCAGCAGTGGATCCACAAGTATTAAAGATCATGAGGATGAGATTATATATATAGATATACTGTATTATCTTTTTGTCTTGTTTTACTTTGAAATACTGTAGCGTCATCCATCCACTATCAGAAACATAGCATTCTTGATTTAAAATGGTCTTTCTAAAATAGTCTCATCCTTCAAATTAGTCCTATCTTATCTTTCCAGTTCATTGCTGGTCAGTGGAAGCAACAGACATGAACCCCATTATTACGTAATATTATTATGTTTGACACATTCTTAAATAGGAAGAGAAAAATAGCTTCACATTACCTGACATTATTATTTTGTTTTCATCAAATTCACATTTTTGCCGTAAACAAAAAGCAAAGTTTTGGCAGAACCAAAACCCATTTTTTTTAGAATCAAAACCAAAGTACGTGGGTCAATTTAACATCTTGGATTCTGATACATAATTCAAATCACAGGTTCTTCCAATGGCTAAAGCACACTATTTTTATATACTTACTGGCTGAGTTGCCATGAGTTACTTGCGGTTATAATTATAACATTAGATCCCAAGAGTGTTTTGTTGTATATATAAGCATACAGTAGGAAGCTACAATGTCATCTTGAGATGATATTTCAACATCTTATTGGCCCGCATGACCAGTAAAACTTACCAGCTATTTTTTTTTTAAAGAAAACATCAGCCATTAAACTGGTCAGTATCTCGGAATTGGGAAGTCAGCAAATATTGAGCTTCAGCTCTCAAGGGTCCTTTTGTTTGAATTCTGTAGAAAAATCAATAATGAAAAAAAAAACTGGTATGTGAGATTGCTGCTTTAATTTATTCTACAAGTTTATGGTAACCGTTCGTCCTTTGTGTTAGTTAGAATATAAAACCTATTCATTCATTATTCAATGAAAAGCAAGAATGTAGATGGCTATTTTAGATAATATTGCTGTGTTAAAAGAATATTTTTTTTTTTATTAAAAATCTCTTTTATTTTTAAGTTTCCCAACCCATGTAAGAATAATCATTTACTTTCTTATAAAATAGTTACACAGGAATTTTGTGGCAACACATTACAAGAATATGATTTTTCCATTTGGAATTGACCTCTGCTTGTAAAGGATTTAAATCAGATTAGATAGGAAAGATTGATGGCTTTAACCTCAGTTAATTGCAATGTAAACAACAGGGAACCCAGGAGTAAACTAATCTGATTGCGCAGATGCTTTCTGAATAAAAAAAGAAATATGTAATTTTCCATAATGTTATTCCGTAAGTAAAAATACAGTACAGTGTCTTTTTTGTGAAAATGACTAGCCAACAATAAAAAATAAAAAAAAGGATGCTGTTCTTAAAAATTGGTATTTCAAGAATTCGTGTTACAAAATATTTAGGAGTAACATTTAATAATCCGAAGAAAAGTCCAGTTGTGCAGACACTCCCACAATGGAAAAAGGTGGTAACTTTCTGAAGTGAAGATCACCTCCTTGTGGCTGATGTCTAAAGTGGATGCTCCATTCACCCACCGGGAGACTCTCCGGTTCCCAAACAACCAAAACAAAAAGACACCGTGCACCGGAGGGGAGTTGCTAATAAATGTAATGAAAACACCTAACAATTAAATAAGTAAAAATATGCTCCACACTGCGTTCTGAGTGGCCGATGCGATTCTCCTGATGGTCTTTCCCTGATGAAGCATGTTACACGTGCGAAATGCATTGAGGTATTGCTGTTACAATTTTCATGTGGCGTATCTCACGACTCGCATCATCACACCTCAGCGTCTTTTGCTGTGACGCTTGTATGCCCCTGCTTCTCCAGGAGTTGCAAGTTGCTGTCAGCGACCCGGTACACCATGTCCTTACAGAATAACATACATGGACCTCTGACACTCGTAACGCATTGTGAAGCATATTTGTACTTATTTAATTGTAAGTTATTGATGCGTGTTGTATGTTTTCAATAAATCTATTATCAACTCACCTCTGGTGCACAGTGTTTTTTGTTTTAACATTTAATAATGTAAAAAAACATATACTAAAATAAGGATACCATGCACTCTTACTTATTACTGGAGATGGGCGGACTGGTTCAAATCCCCTTCCCAGGTTTTCCTTTTCAGACAAAATCCGATCTGCACGTTGAAATCTGAGTTTAGATTTCAGCAACTTTAGCATCTGTAGATTCTTTCAAATCCGCCAAAAGTGCACAGATTTTCAGATTGTAAAAAATCCGAATTCCACAGCGCAAAGGACCTGGTCAATCCACAGCAGATTCAAAATTAAAGAGAATATATGGCTATTCTCAAGCGAAATTTTTTGTGAATTTAAAAAGAAAAATGTCCGATTAAGAGGGTAACATAGGGTAGATTAAACATGATTTTCTAGGTCAAGACTATGTTATTGGCCTTAATCGTATTTTTCTAGTTCAAGGGTGTGTTAATGGTGGGTTTTTCATATTAGAGGCAACATGCCTAATTGCATTTAATGGTACTCAGTCATTGGACATATTTAATAATTACTGCTAATTACTTTATTTGAAAGGTACTGCAGTAGTACTATTAGTTGTCAATTATGTAACAAACCAAAGAAGAAGAAAAAAAGTTATTACGATTAATTATGAAGAATAATCGTATGACCTGGCTGTCAGTTTTCCCCACACTCTCCAATTTATTTATTTCTGTAAGCCATTTATTTTTCTCTGCCTATGTGTGCTTAGACCAGACCGAGTCCCAACATTGGTGCCTGTTATAACTGCTATGATTTTATGCATGTCTCATCCTATTGTTTTTTTGTTTTGTTTTTTAAGAAAAAGAGAAAACACATAAACAAAGGATAAAACTTACCGACAATAAACAAGTGCACTGTAACTTGCATATACAGTGCACAAAAACAGGGAGGTAAAGGAAAGATGTTAAAAGTAAAATAATCCAAATGGAGGAGGACCACCCCACCTGTTATGCCCACTGGAAGGAAAGCAAACTCTAAGCTGTCCCAGTGAGCTCAGCCTGGGTGTACCCTTCCCATATACGTGAGTGCACCAGTGCCCAAAACCACAGCATGATATTAATTGTGACCTCCCCTTAGAAACACTGCTTTCTGGTCTTGAATAGCCAGCTTGCTAATGCCAGCAGCAGGTTGACCGAAAGACATCCGTAGTGCAAGTCACAACTAATTGTCGGGGGACTCGGAGGAGGGAGGGAAGATGGGATTGGAAGCAATGCCACACCCGTTTGTTCTAGGTCTCCCTCTCTGGTGTAGTAGAGACAAGACTAGATCTACTCTGATGCCAGACTCGGCGGCTTGTTTGGAGTCCTTATTATGATTATGGGTCTTTGAAGGGGTTGTTGAAAGCCAGAAAGGGACTATACAAAGTTACTAGTTGACAGAAGTCCCTTGATGCAATGTCCAGATGTGTAATTTCATACTTCTTCATTGTAAAGGAGAGCATACGCAACTTCTCTTCTACAGTATTTTGAGAGAGACTTCTGGAATTTCACCCTGTTATTATTATAAGAAAAAAATACTATCTAAAATATATTTATCAACTTAATACATATGAATAAGGGAGATCGGTGATTCACACATATAACACTTAAAACAAGAGTGTTTTTCACAGTGTAAGAAATATTAATTATTGAGAAGTGAGACCAGAATAAAACAATAAAAGGAATGTGTCCTTGGATCATCCATCTCACCTTGGCAATACTGAAAGATGGAACAATAAATAGTTTTAGGACAAACACATGTTAAACAAATGCAAACCTAGAGGCCACGTTGACATGGAGACGCTTCCAGATCCCGGCTGAAGCAAGGTAAGTTGAGGTTCCAGAGGCCTCATGTGATCCCCAGGCATTTAATTTTAATGCCTTGGGGAAGAGCAACTGCCCGCGCCCCCCCAGAAAAATCCTGTGCCACACAGTTTGCGCAGTTTATCTACATCATCAATGGTTTTTGGGCAGGATTTTTTAACACATTCCAACCTGCTAGATGACATAGATGACGAAATATGGTCCTATAGTATTCGTCCTCCTGATGTAGATACCCATATCCAGCCATCGATGTCATGAGGGGGTTGGACAGTGCTGGAGCAGGAAGAGTGAGTTCCGGCTGCATGTGGGTGAAGATAGCACATGGAGCAGAGGAGATCAGGTAAGGGGATAATTGTAAAAGAGAAGGATTCACACTGCAGGAATCCAGAAGCATGGACCCCCGCAGTGTTAATCCTCACAGGCCACATTCGACACTGTCCCCAGCACCACGGACTTTCGCTTCTTTGTCCGTGGTGCCAGGGGCAGTAAGTCGCACTGCAACTGTAGCTGCTACCCTAAATAGCTAAAGGTCATGAGTTTTGTTCCTGTCGGGCCTGAAAGCAATTGTAAGATTGTGTTAATGAATTCATTTATTTTGTTGATTTCTTTTATGCAAATAAAAATAAGAATAGTATGTTAAAAATAGTGATTCACTGACGGTCAATATTTGAAAATATACAATACAAATATGTTATACAGTACAATCTGCAATACAGGTACAGATGTAGCATGAGGGACTGTCTCTGGCACAGGGAAAAGCAACAGTCATGTGGCTGCAGCTTCCCTGGCCCCAGATGATTAGTGCTGCGGGGAGTCTGATCCAGTAGCATAGATCCTCACAATGCCACCGTAGCAGACACAGTCTCTGGAGCTGCCACTTCTTGCTTTTCCAGATGCAGCTCCTTAGACAGTAAGTCTTGCTACATCTATATATAGATATTTAAAGTGCCTAATTTAAATCAGCATGTGATATGTTAAATATAATAGTTATCAACAATTATTTACAAATGACATTCACAAGTTATTCACTAAAATCCAATACTGTGTTACTGGAAAAAAAATCACTTACATTACATATACTCCAAGCTGGAGTTTTGCCAATCTTGATATATAAATAATGACCACTACAGTATGTACTGTATATCTTGTTAGTCAAGATAACAATAGCCAAACTGGAGTAGATGATTAAAAAAATGACATAATAATGTTATTACATTTTATCATTTTAACTCCTAGATACTTTCAACCTGCAAGCTGATACATAAAGAAAGTTTAAAAAAAGTTACTGGGTGCTCTTAACAGCAGTGAGCTGTCCAATCGTGACATAATATAAAAAATTCAGCATCACTAAATATAATATATTATTTGATCAACAGTTTGGTGCTTGTCTGCACCTTTATCAGGATAGAGAGAGATTGAATTGGAGAATGTAATAAAAGTACCAAATGGAGCAAAATAAGCACCTGCTGAAATCGATAGTGACACAATTCCTTAAATAAATATATGGAAATGAGCAGAACATGGAAAACTGGGAAAAGTGAATAAAATCAAATATCAAATCTGGAGATACTGAGCTTTCTCAGTTTATTACTATACAGGTATGTTATGAGTGTATTCAGATCACCAATTAGCCTTCAATCTTAACATACTGTAGATATGTTAGATGTATGTATTTTTAAGGATTCTCAATTGCGTCTTGTCACCTCCATTTTATTAGGGGCCAGATAACCATGGATTGAGTAAGCCTAGCTAGCCAATTAAGCTACTATAGTGTTAGTTTATTAAAATGATGATGATTTTACTATTTTAACAATGCTTCTTGTTGGAAGGATGGGTTGGGTCTTTACTATGAACTCCTTTGGTGCCGCAGGACCATGTAAAGCAGGCCTGCACAACACGCGGCCCGCGGGATTCACTGTGTGGCCAGCGGGCGCTGCTTTCCCCCCCTCCTCCTCCTCCCCCTCCTCCCGAGCTGCATCTCCCTGCCCCCGCGAGCCGAGCCCGCTCTCCCTGCCCTGCGAGCCGAGCCCTCTCTCCCTGCCCCCGCGAGCCGAGCCCGCTCTCCCCCCCGCGAGCCGAGCCCGCTCTCCCTCCCCCCGCGAGCCAAGACCGCTTTCCCTCCCCCGCGAGCCGAGCCCTCTCTCCCTCCCTCCGCGAGCCGAGCCCGCTCTCCCCTTCCTCCCCGGGGGAGCCGAGCCCGCTCTCAAGTGCGGCACTTCCGGTGCCCACTGCTTGCGAGCAAGCGCGCGCAGTCCCGCCATGATCGGAGGTGTAGGGGAGGTGAGGAGGTGATGTGAGGTGCAGGGGGATATGTGCAGGGGGGGTGATGTGCAAGGGAGGAGGTGTGATTTGCAAGGGAGGGGGTGATGTGCAAGAGAGGGGGGGTGATGTGCAGGGGGGGAGATATTTGCAGGGGAGATATGTGCAGGGGGGTGAGGTGCAGGAGGGGGTTATGTGAAGGGGGGCTGATGTGAAGGGGGGGTGATGTGAAGGGGGGTGATGTGCATGGGGAGGTGATGTGCAGGAGGGGTGATGTGAGGTGCAGGGGGGGTGATGTGCAGGGGGGTGATGTGAAGGGGGGGTGATGTGCAGGGGGTGATGTGAAGGGGGGGTGATGTGCAGGGGGGGTGATGTGCAGGGGGGGTGATGTGCATGGGGGTGATGTGCAGGAGGGGTGATGTGATGTGAGGTGCAGGGGGTGAGGTGCAGGGGGTGATGTGAGGTGCAGGAGGGGTGATGTGAGGTGCAGGGGGTGAGGTGCAGGGGGGTTGATTGGAGGTGCAGGGGAGGGTCATTGGAGGTGCAGGGGGGCTGATTGTAGGTGCAGGGGGGTTATTGGAGGTGCAAGGGGGGAGAATGATGTGAGGTGCAGGGGGGGAGACTGATGTGAGGTGCACGGGGGAGAATGATGTGAGGTGCATGGTGGGAGAATGATGTGAGGTGCATGGGGGGTGAGGGGTGCCGGGGGAGATATATGAGGATGATGATAATGAGAGGTGCTGGAGGAGAGATGATGATGATGATGATGATGATGATGATGATGATGATGATGATGATGATGATGATGATGATGATGATGATGATGATGATGATGATGATGATGATGATTTTACCCGTGCGGCCCAATTTTTTTTTCTTTGGAGCAGTTCGGCCCTTCTCGCTTTACGAGTTGTGCAGGCCTGATGTAAAGCATTATTTTCCAGTGCACTAATAGCCCATCCAGAATCACAAGGGAAACATTGCGATTTGATGCCTTTGGATATTGCACTTATTGTTTTACTGTAACAGTACTCTATGACAGCAAAGATCTCTACAGGTATACAGGTTTTTGCTAATAATGGGAGACAATGGGATAGTTATCACAGATCTCCATTATTGCCTGACACCTGCAAGCAATTTTTTTCTGTATGTTATGCCTATCATGCATGTATCCAGATGTATCCAGACATACTTTCCCCACTGCCGGGGACAGCTGCAGAAACGTGACCACAGCTTTTCCCGTCAGAAGCATTTAATGTGGTGGAATTCCGATTCAGAAGCATGAACAACGCTTGCGCAGCAGCGGCTTTTACTTTAGTCGGAGCCGCTATAATATGCTTTTTTTCTCCATGGCTCCTGGTAAATTTGGCTACATCTGCAATTTTTAATTAATTGATTGTTAAATGGATAAAAAATATCCTGCTGTTTGAATTTCCCCATTTACCAATTATTCTTAACGATTTATCGACAATTAGTACATCTAGAACGTAGATGTGTGATGGTAAAATACCCATTATCTAATGGTTATAAATAGATTGGTAGGTTATAGCTTTCACATAGGATGAAATCATATTCTCACTATGACGCTGGAGAGAATAGTGTTCCTAGAAGCCAGAAATAGCATTAACAGGCATGCATGCCAAACCGCATATTGATAACAGTGTGTTGTCACGCATGCATGCACACATTTATTCAACTGGATATTACCATCACAACAGAATGTAGTAAATGTAGTACTTTGTAATTAATTTTTTCACTTTTCCATTTTTTTTTTACAGACAGTAACTTCATCCTTGCTAATGCTCAGGTGGCTAAGGGATTCCCTATAGTTTACTGTTCAGATGGCTTCTGCGAACTTGCTGGATTTGCACGAACAGAAGTCATGCAGAAGAGTTGCAGCTGTAAATTTTTATTTGGTGCTGAAACAAATGAACAGACGACACTTGAAATCGAAATGTCACTAGAGGAAAAGAGTGAATTCAAGGGGGAAATCATGTTTTACAAGAAGAATGGTGAGTAAATTTATTTTTTTAAGGCCCAACTGGGCCTACAGTTTCCTTACAGTGTTTATATGTAAATGTTCTGGCCGTTGAATAGAGTGGCATGTAAATATAAATTTTGCTTTCATTTTACTGTCAAGTTTAGCCATAAATTTATTTCAGTTAACGATGTAACAATAAAAATGGAAAGGTCAATAGTGATATCGATGGCTGCATATGTGAATTGACTATAAAAATGTGTTTACAAGTACCTGCCCATCATATTTTAGAAAAAACAATATTTTATATTTATTCAGATGATGTGTATTTGAATTTTAGGTTACAGGTAGATATGAGGAGAAATGAAAAGTAGATTTTCTCTGTCATTTAGTCTTGTCTTCTGTGCAAAAATATTATTGTGCTTCGCGACGAGGAAACCCTTTGCCAAATGTAATTTTTTTTCTGTTGACTAATACAGTATGATGCATACAAGGGAGTTTGTGCCATCTAAAGAGTAAAAGTGTATGTTGTGAACTAGTAGGGAAAGAAATGGAAATCTCCCCCCTTGCAATGTTTTTGTCTTCTTGTGGATCTGAAAATGCGGAATTACTGATATTAAATGAATGGTATTATTGCATGGTTTTGTACATTATCTACGTGCAATGTATGTCTTAATTTTAAAAAGTCCTTTCAAAAACTCAAATTGAGTTTTTCAGTAGCAGGAGATGAAACATGTATTTAGTCAGATTTCTAAGGGTGGAGTTCAAATACGTTGAAAATCAAACTAACCATTGCAAACTCAAAAGATTGTTGAGTGCTAACTGAACATACAGTATACATGTATTGCTTTCTCATTTTTATATACTGTATTTTCAATGCTGGAATGCTTTTGTGTTATAGAGATTCTGATAGAAATATCACAAGGGTTCATGAGTTCTTTGATGTATGCTACAGTATATTGTATAACAGTCACAATACCAATATTTTATTGTCAGTTTACTGTCAAGTCACGTATTCAGTTCTTTAAGAAAATGCATTGAGCATATATTTGTACCGTACTGTAGGTGTTTTTTGTTATATTTGCATATCAGACTTTAATGACGAGAGAACCTGTACTTTGTAGTCATTGCACTTCATGCAGCTTAATCTAAAAATTGAGCTATTTTAAAATTGGGTAAAAAGTAATTGAACGTGAGATGGAAGAAATATAGTGGTAAAACAACAACGTCAAAAGAACCTTGTGAGGGGATATGCATTAAACATAATGATATAGGACCATATTTTCTAAGCAGTCTTTTGCTAAAAGACTGGGTTGAAAGGTATCTTCCAGCACTGAAAGGTAACTTATGTCAGAAGCCTGATTATAATTATTGACCATAATGTCTATCTGTATTTATGAAACTGCAATAATGGTACAAATGGTGAGTATTCATTTAGTACAGGTGTCCGAAATGCTCTACCTTATCTGTACTGTATTAAGTTGTCATTGGTATTTATTGCAGAACCAATTTTATTAAACCAGCTGATGGCTAGCACCACTGTCACCGCATACTTATGAGCTCTACCTCTCACTTAGGGCCTCATTGTAATGATTGCGCTGCCCACGAGCAAGACAGGACCCCGCTACTGAGGTTGGGAAGTATAGAACACGCACTCACAGCAGCGGAAGCGTGCCTGGCATGCGGATTGTCAACGTAGCTGGGTCTGGGTTGGAGAGAGCGGGTTAGTCCTGATACTTGCCAAGGTCTTGGGATGGAGAGGTCAGAATTGTCAAAGTCCGTTAAGCTGTGGTCTAGGGCGGGAGAGGTCAGAAGTCCGTATAGCCATGGTCTTGGTTGGAGAGGTACGTAGAGTCGAGGGTAAGCCGGGGTCAATGTCCAGAGGGGTTCAGAAGTCAAGCCAGGACGGTACATGTAGAATCCAAACTGCAATAGAGACAATACAGGAGCAAGGCACAACAAACGCAGGAGCTCAAGGCTACAACTAGTTATGCTCAGCAATTACTTGGAGTGAGAGCAGAGTATAAGTAGGAGACAGGAACCAATTGCAAGGAAGGCGGAGCGGAGGCGCGGCCTCTGCGGAGGCTAGGATAGGCTAGGCTCCAGGAGACAAGTGGGCATTAGGAATACTTGCCACCCAGTTGGGGAGCGGTGCACGGTGTCACGTGAGCATGGCACGTCCGAGGAGGCGGAGCTAAGCTCCGTGGCAGCCTAGAAGAGCTAAACATGTAAAAAATGTAAAAATGCATTTACCGCCCACTTCATTACCTTAGTGACCAATGAAGGGGTTAAACACCCGTGCTAGGCTTATTGTGGATAGTGGGGGTGGGTGAAGGTGGTATTTGGCCCTTGGTGGGTGTTTAAGCCTTGCGGGGGGCTTGCGGGTTTACTTAACTCCTTCATTACCATAGCCGTTAATATAGCTAAGGTAATGAATGGGTTAACCCCTCCCGCTACCACCCGGGAGACCTAAACACCCATCCTTAGGGCTAATACCCCCTTCACCCACCCGCTACCCACAATACAAAAACACACACACAGAAACCCCACTACCCACCTCCTAGGCCCTCAATACACCATTACAATATTTAATAAACAACCATACACAACCCATATGTGGATAATAGTAATTTTGCCCTTTATTGTACTGTATGTGTTAAGGGATGGGAGGGGTGGGTGGGTAGTGTATTAGATATTGCAACGGTTATTTGGGGCCTAGGAGGTGGGTAGTGGGGCTTTGTATGTGTTTTTTTGTATTGTGGGGTAGCAGGGTGGGTGAAGATGTATAAGCCCCAAGGATGGGTGTTTAGGCCCTGCGGGTGGGTAGCTGGAGGGGTTAACCCCTTCATTACCTTTGCGGTATTAACCGCTAAGGTAATGAAGGGGTTAAGTCCACCGCAACCCCCCTGCAAGGCCTAAACACCCAGGGCCAAATACCCCCTTCACCCACCCCTGCTACCCACAATAAGCCTAGTTCAGGTGTTTAACCCCTTCATTGGCCGCTAAGGTAATGAAGTGGGCTGTAAATGTATTTTTTCTGCATGGGATTCATGTCGGTGGTCTCGGTTGCTGGTATTAATGGGTATCAGATACAGAGTCTACCGGTATCAATCCGATGCAGGAAAAATACCTGATTTTTCTAAGTCCCCTCTCTCGCTGCTCATCGCGCTTCCCCCCGCCTTCTTGCAAACTTTTTGTGGCGGGACGATCTGGAGAGGAACTCGGCATTCTAGAGCAGTGATCAGCTGCGATTAGCTGGTCGGGGGTTATAGAATACAGCGAGTTTGAGAAACTGGCGATCAGTGCAGAAAAATGGCTTATCGCCGCGCGTCGGCCGGAAAAAAAAATTTCGGCAAAAAAATCAGGAGATTTTTGCTCTTATCGCCAGCTTCACAGGGCTTACTGAATCGCAGTAGGCTTTTTTTGCGAGAAGCTGGCGATACGTGGCTTATCAGCGTTTACTGCATGAGGCCCTTAGTGTGATTTATTTAAAAGTTTGAATATATACCAAAATCTTCTACTGTATCGAATAGTTTTTGTAGTGATATTTTGGATTTGTGAGTGATAGTATGACATCGTCTTCGAATAAAGACACCTTGTATTCTCTATCCCCTATCATTACATCCCTTTATATCACGATTCCATCTTATTTTGGATGCTAGAGCTTCTATACACAATGCAAACAGCAATGGTGACAGGGGACATCCCTGCCTAGTGCTGTTTGTAATTTGGAATGGAGCTGAGATATAGCCTGAGGTCCGCATCATAGCTGTTGGGTCCGTGTACAGAGCCTGGACTCCTTTAATAAAACTGTTGTGTATTCCCATTTTATTTAATACTTGGAACATAAAAGGCCATGCTACTCTATCAAATACTTTCTCTGCATCCAACCCTAATATTACAGTCGGACCATGGCTTCTGTTACTATTATGGATTATATTTATAATCCGATGAATATTGTCAGACGCCTGCCTCTCCAGGGTGAGCCCCACCTGATCTGGATGGACCAGGGTGTTTAGTGCTTTATTTAGGCACGTAGCCAGTATTTTGGCGAATAATTTTATATCAGTATTAATAAGTGTTCTAGGCCAATAGCTTGGTCATACCATAGGGTCTTTACCTTCCTTGGGAATTACAATTATTGCGGCCTCCAGCATTTTCTTCTGTTGTTTTTCTTCTTTTAAAATATCATTAAATAGTCTTATTAGATATGATTTCAAGATAGGTTCAAATTTTTTGTGTATAGGTTAGAAAACCCATCCGGGCCCGGGGCATTTGAATTTTTGAGAGAATTTATAGCTTTCGATACCTCTTTAGCTCTCTATTGCCTAGCTGGTTTATTGTTTGGCTATACAGTTTGGAGAGTTCACAAGTATCCATATATTGATCAATGCTTCTCTTTTGTCTCGGGCCGTTTGTACTGCTGTGTTTAAATTATATAGGTTGCTATAGTATTTTAAAAGTCACTATTAATTTTAGATTCGATTAAAAATTGTTTTATCCTGGTCCATTTTTAGACTGAATATATTTAAGATAGATATTTTGTTCCTTAGTTTCGACACCAGATATTTATTAGCTTTATTCCCTTTCTCATAATAGAGCTGGTTCTTTCATCTCATTGCTTTTGCTGTGTCCTCGAGCAGTACATTTTTAATTTCTCTCCTATTTCTGTCTATACTCTCCCTGATATCGTTTGATGGTCTCTGCTTGTACTCTTCTTCATTTTTTTTTCAAGCACTGATTTAGTTTCGCTAGTCTCTTGTTCTTCTCTTTTTTTCTATGCGATACTAAGCTAATAATTTGACCTCTGATAGTAGCCATATGTGCTGCCCATAGAGTGTATTCGCTAACCTGTTCATTGTTGTTCTGTAGAAAATAGTCTTGTAGGGCTTCTCCTATAGAGTCCCTGGTTTTGGGTATCCCCAATAATAGATTGTTTAGTCGCCACCTCCCCCTAGGAGATCCCTGTTTTATATCTTTTAGTGTTAATTAGCTGGGCATGGTCAGACCACGTAATATTGTCCATTTCTGCGCTGAGTATACTATCTGCTAAGTCTCTAGATATTAGGATATAGTCTATTGTTGTATATTGGTCATGTGGGATTGAGTAGAATGAATAGCTCCTAGAGGTGGGATTCATCGTCCTCCATGTATCTATCAGGGTGTTTTCCGTTTGAATTTTTTCCAGCCTCTTGTCTCTTTTTGACCTTGAGTTATAATCGTTGTGGTTTTGCATTGTCTCTTGTGGCGTCTAGTCTAGTGTTTAAATCTCCCCCGATTATTAACCGTCCTGTCTTATATTGCATAATAGTGTCTAGTCTATAAAAAACAGATAATAGTGTATTATCTATCACTCATTGGGAGCATATAGATTTGCTATAGTAATATCCACCGTACCTAGTTTACCTGAGATAATAATCATCCTACCTGACTTGTACCTTTTTAACTTATCTAGCGAGAAAGGTACCGTTATTCTAAAAAGGATCACAACTCCTGCCTTTTTATTCTGGGTCGGTGAATGATATACCTGGGGGAACATCTTATCTCTGAGTCGTGCTGTATCCTCTATTTAAATGGGTTTCTTGTATAATACATGTAACCCTGTTTCCCCTTTCCCCAATCTCATGTCGGGTACCCTAGAGGAAATGGTGACCTGGTTACTATGTCTAAGATGGTGCAAACCTGCTGTCAACAGGGGGCCTTGAGTCTCCTGCGGTGGCATGGGGGATATCAGGAAAGGCTTTTGAGGTAGAGCTGAGTAATACTCACTGGTAAAGCGCCTCCATCTCCAACAGATCCCCAGAATGGTAGGGAGGAATCTCTGAAGGAGAACTTCTCTGTGCAACTTCTCCCTGAATGATTCCAGGCTCAGGCAAGAAGGTTTCTATATCAAGGATATACTTTATTTCTTCCAGAGGCAGACTGCCCATCTTGCAGCCAGGTCACTCAGCCGCTCATCAGTGGGTTGTCACCCGAAGGAAGTCTCTGGACAATCACTCCTAGTCAGGGCTCTAGAAGCTATCCTAACACTTCTCTTAGTCCCTGGTGGAGTAAAAGGAATAGTCTCCCACCTCTCCCAGAGGGAGGGCCAAAAAGCCTGCCAGAGCCCTGGCAGCTTGCTGGCATAGACTATCCTCTCTCAAGGGGGAGAGGAACTCACTAAATTCAGGAAATGCTATGCAATAAGTAGTTCCAATAGACACCACCCCTGTGTCACTGTGATTGGACACAGAGCCTGATGACACAATCTTCACTGCCTCACTGCACAGCATGTGTGTATGGGGAAAACCCATGATTACTCCTGGCAAACCTGCCCTTACCAGGGATTACTGGGCAGGAGGAGGACAGAACCTATCAGGGCTAAACTCTCCCTCTGATGGAATCCAATGGTCCCCACTTGGACCTTAATTTGCTGGGCCTTGATTCTGCTGAACAACCTGCATACCAAACATAGTTTATTCATTAATAAACATATAGTCAGTACATACAGATTAACACTCACCAGGGATAATGTAACAGAACAATACATCCTATCTGTAACGGTCGTGCTTGCCACAAACCGGGGACCGGACCGCGGGGCTGAGGAGGGGATGTGAATACGCCGACCTCAGACCACGAAGCAGGTTCTGAATTGCGCAGTTCATAGTCATTCGTAGCAAGGTCAGGGTTGGAGAATGTAGAGTAATCCTTAGACAAGCCGGGGTCAGGATTGGACACGTCAGGGTAATCGATATCAGGCAGAAGTTCAGCAAAAGGAATCAGGTACGCCATGCTTCAGCATCCGTACAGCAGCCGTACTGTGGGAATGGCCTCTATGCGAGGAGTGGGAGCGGCCCATAACGAAGGCCTCTGCAAGGCAAGAATGCAGCAGACCTCAGGAAACAGGAAGCAGAAGGTTAGCGCTGGGAATCTAGCGTTTCAGCACAGGAACCAGGACACGGCCTCTGCAATGGAGTTATACATCAGGCCCCAGGAACCAGGCCTCTGCAAGGAGAGAAGGCAGCAGGCCTCGGGGGATAAGCAAAGCTGGTGCTGGGGATCCAACGCTTCAGCACAGGTACCAGGAAGCAGTCCTCTGCTTGGGGTGAATGCAGGAGGTCTCAGGAACAGGATAAGGCAGACACCGAGAATCCAGAGCTTCAGCGCAGGTACCAGGAAGCATACCTCTGCTCGGGGTGAATGCAGGAGGTTTTGGGAACAGGGTAGAGTAGCACTGGGGATCCAGTGCTTCAGCACAGGAAGCAGACCTCTGCAGCAGGTCTCAGGAACATGGCAAGAGTAGCACTGGGGATCCAGTGCTTCAGCACAGGAAGCAGACCTCTGCAGCAGGTCCCAGGAACAAGGCCAAGGCAGAAGTGTGTGGCAAACACTGTTACATCCAAGTGAACATGAATTATGCTCGGCAAAGAGTCAGAGAAAGAGGCCAGTATAAAAAGGTCAGATAGCCAATCCCAAGACAGGGGTGTGTGGGAATTCTTCCAATGCCAGAGCAGAGAGACAGAGCAGCATGATTTCAAACACAGCTTGCAATTGTAAGGGGAGGTTTGTTTGAGAGCACACCAGCTCTGCAAGAGTGAGCTCCTGCCAGACCCAGGAATGGATTCCTCACACTATCCTAGATGGTGCACAAACTAGGATACTCCCTTACTGGAGAATCCATTTTAATACTAATACCTGAGATCAGGTTTCTGTACTACCTTACCCTCAGGATATATTTTACGTGTACTAACTATGCCCTCTATGGTGGCCTGTGCACAGCATGGTCCACTGGGTTTATGGCAGTACAATAACACTTTGGGTGGCATACTGGACACCCACAATCAGCCCATAATTCTGACCTGGATGCTAATGATCGGAGAGGATCATGCCCATACACTTCCTTAAGCCATATCCTGGAGATATAACCCACTTTCTCTAGATTATACAAATTCTCGTCTGATACTTCAGGAACCCAATCCTCTAGGGAGCTATCAGTATCCCAATTTTCCTTGTCTGATCTTTCCTCATCAGAACTAAATTCCCTCTCCTCATCAGTGGAACCCATTTCAAACTCAATTTCCCCCTCTACTGAGTGGTGAAAAGAGAGTAATGATTTTTGGCGATTCCTGGCAACTCTGTCAGATACTGGAGGTACATAGGGTTTTACCCGAGTAACAGGCACAATATGAACAACATTACCCAAATCCCCAGAGTCCTGAACCAAACCCACCTGGTCCGGGTAATCAATGGACGACTTGGAGACCCCCTGTTCACCCAGTGACCCATGGTGACTGTGTCAGGGACCCGAAGTAGATAGGACAGGGACAGGGGCAATGGCAAGGGTAATGGAGCTAGGGACTGGGGCCTGGGAAGCAACAATGTCTTGGGCAAAGTACTTGACTTTGGTTAGGCCATTGCCTACCACTGGAGACGTTGGTTTCTGGGGCACAGCCTCGACAGGCGGGCTCTTCCCCGGTCAATAACCCTGTAAAGGTAGTGATCCATTTCTCGCCTGGAGAAGGCACTACTCACCGGAGCGGTTGCAGCATAGCTCCGGTGGTTGACACAAAAGTGATGTCATCAGGTGGAGACATTGCGGGATCCCGGTACAGGGCCAAGTCCCGCATCGGAAGTACGTTATCCGCAGGACAGGATACGGAAGCTCAGCGTGATTCTCCACACCGAAGTAGGCGCCAGGTTGGGCCTCTTCTCTGTACCCCTCCGCAGCAGCCGGTCAGGAGTAAGGGGATGCTGGTTCCTCACCGCTCCTCTGGCTCGAGATGGTCATCCGGTCCTCATCTGGGACAGTCGCAGGTACCGCCTCTGCTGCACTGGGCATCGCCATGGCCGGGGGATTCTCCATGGTTCTGGGCGCACCAGCGCTTGCACGGTGATGGTCTCTGGACTCGGCCGCTCTATATCACAGGTAGGTGACTCTTCCTTTACAGCACCGCTGGAGTGGTTCGCCGGTTGGCGCATCACCACTGATCTGGAACTGTCGTTATCATCCGCAGTCACAGGTTCCGCCGCTGGAACGAAATGATAGCCGGGTCATAGGGAACCCCTAGAACATAAGGTAGGGCACACGAATCTGGAATAGTAGCCACCTCGATGTTGTCCACAGCCGTCAGCGTCGCTTGAAAGCCGTCTGGCTGGGCAATGATGGGAGGGAATGGCTCTTCAGGCCACATATAGTAACTCCCGCTCTGTGGACATCTTGCAGTAGTACTGGCCTTGGCCCCAGGCAGTCTGCATTGCAGGCACATACTCCTTAGGAACTCTTGGCCTCCCACTGCCACGACCAGGAAGCCTCCTGGAAGTTGATATGGGTTGACCTGGCATTCAGTCATTCTGCTTGCAATGGGCAGAGTAGAAAGCAGGGGAGCTCAACAAACAGTTCCTTCTTGCTCGCCAGCTCTGTGCAACTGAAGGTGAGGAAGCTCACATCTGGCTCTTCCTTCACTCAGGGTAGCGTGTTCTTGTTGGCTCTCGTCCATTTCTACCCCTCCCTATGGTGGAGATTAGAGGAGGGCCACTTGGCTGCATGTCAAGACTCAGACTCGTCTCTCAGCCAAACACAGGAAAGGGGGGCGCGGCTACTGCGTTTGCCATGTACCTCATTTAGGCAGGGTTCTGACTTTCGCGCCAGATTCCTGCAAATTATAAAACATACAGAACACCCACTAGCTCATATTGAACACCCAAAATAACCACAACATATATATAAGCGTATAAGTGTCACAGAGGAGTGCTACTGAGCATGGCAATATATATTTAAAACCAGAGACGAACATGAAACACAGATAGAGCTCAATGCACATCCAGCAAAACTTTATACACGGTACAGTGCCTATATAGTGCAAATTATAGCATGCAACTTTCTGAAAACAGTCCATGCGGTCTCCCAGATCGGCGGGAACCACCATTTTGGATTACACTGCAGTCCATACTCATTACGGGTTTAACTTGCGTAGTTATCACCGGCTGGAGATCAGGCACCTCATTTGCAGTCGCACACGTAATCACAATATCTTCACTGTCTGCTCCCTCTGGTGAACCCAGAAGATCTGTGCAGGACAAAAAGGGTGCGGCTATGGCTTTCGCGCCATTCCATAGCAAGCTTGCAAAAGTCAATTGTATCAGTCATAGCAGCCGCCATCTTAAATTCACTTCTTTCACGCATGGTGCTCCCTAGCTGGGCAGTCGCCATCTTGGTGAAATAAAGTATTCCAGTTTAGCGCAGCCTTTCTGATGGGGTAAGGGCACGTTCTCTTAATGTATCTGCATTGTATGTACCTCTACTTTGGTGTAACTACAATGTACCTCAGGCTAGGCAAAACTCTCTCTATGCAGCATACTGCAAACTATTGCAGACCAATACAAGTTCTCTGTGGTTGATAGTCTGGTTACTGGCTAGAAGTACTTAGGATCTTCCTTGAAGCACATCACCTACTGTTGGCTACACATAGCGCAGACCCTACCAGAAGTTCCTGACCAAAGTTAACCAGGCTACCCCCTTAGGCATCATACAGCTATCTGCCTCAAGGTGACTCTAGAATAGCTATAGCCCTATATCCAGATCTATCTCACCTTTAAGGGTGGGGTAGGGTGTGCTTTGCGAGTGTTCATGCTCCTGACTACCCCTAGACTCCCTTCCTTCTGCAGCACTTGCCCTGGAAGCATACATGTCTCTATCAGCTTTGCTTCGCTGAAAGTCTGTCCTGTTAATCTTACACATATCTCAGCAGCGCTTCCAAATGTAACACTGTCCCCCCCCCCCCACCCCCCAATCTCATGTCGGGTACCATAGGGGAAATGGTGACCTGGTTACTATGTCTAAGATGGTGGCCTTGAGTCTCCCGTGGTGGCATGGGGGATATCAGGACAGGCTTTTGAGGTAGAGCTCAGTAATACTCACTGGTACAGCGCCTCCATCTCCATCAGATCCCCAGAATATCTGCAGGGGAACTTCTCTGTGCAACTTCTCCCTGAATGATTCCAGGCTCATGCAAGAAGGTTTCAATATCAAGGATAAACTTTATTTCTTCCACAGGCATACTGCCAATCTTGCAGCCAGGTCACTCAGCCGCTCATCAGGTCAGGGCCCTTGATGCATCCTAGCTCTTCTCTTACTCCCTGGTGGAGTAAAAGGAATAGTCTCCCACCTCTCCCAGAGGGAGGGCCACAAAGCTTGCCAGAGCCCTACCAGCTTGCTAGGATAGACTATCCTCTCTCAAGGGGGAGAGGAACTCACTAAATTCAGGAAATGCTGTGCAATAAGTAGTTCCAATAGGCACCACCCCTGTGTCACTGTGATTGGACACAGAGCCTGATGACACTATCTTCACTGCCTCACTGCACAGCGTGTGTATGGGAAAAACCCATGATTACTCCTGGCAACCTGCCCTTACCAGGGATTACTGTGCAGGAGGAGGACAGAATAATAGCCCAAAACCTATCAGGGCTACATACAGCTATCACCTTGGTTTTTCTTAGTCTCGGAACACGAGTCTTCTTTTCCCTTGTGAATTTCACCCTTTAACATTTAGGGAGATTATTTTTAGTTTGCTAGCCATTTAACCGATTATCCCTTGCTCTATGTGTAACTCGTTTTTTAACTTTTATCTTTGAATTTATGGAATCTCTGGCTCTATACATACTCAAGTCTGTAGTTGAATGTAGTCAGAGATAATAGTAGTGGAAATGTTTGGGTGTGGTTGAAAAAAAGGGCGAAAACTTAAGAAGAAATTGGGGACAAGGGCACATGGAGTTTAACATGGGTAGGGGTGGAGCTCATATCCTTCTTGGGCCTTTGACTCTACATTTGGGAAAATTGTGGTGTGCAGAGTCAGGAAGTATGGGTAGGGGGTGTTATGATTCCTGAGATCCGTAGTTTGTCCATCGCACCCTCTCAACTGTTCTGTCCCAAGCTGCATGTCAGCTGAAAATAATCTCAAATAGAATTGGACACATATTATAAACTTAAACTTTGAATTAACCCTTATCTAAACATCTATGCAACGGGTGCTCGCCACAAACTGGACTGAACCACGAGGCCGAGGTGGGGATATATAAACACAGCCTTAAGGCCACGAGATTGTGTGCGGAATGCAGAGTCATGGTTGTGGGTAGCCAGGTCAGGGTTGGAGAGGGGAGGATCGTCGTATTGCTTGCTGTAGTCGTTGGTCGGAGGAGGTATGGATCGTTGGGGTCACTACCTGTGGTCGAGGGTTGGAGATAGACAGGATCGTTGAGATAAAGCCAAGGTTCCGTTGAACTGCAAGATAAACACAGCAAAGCAGCAAGTCAAGGCAGGACAGGCGATATAAAGTGCTTGCAACCAGCACGTCATCACAAGGAAAGAATATCTATGCTTAGCCAAATTGCAGCAGCACTAGCTGAGCATAAAAAGGGAGATTAGCCAATCATAGTGAAGTGCAGCAGCAGATGCTGCTGCAAGAATTAGCCTCTTGAATCGTTGCAGAGACAGCTCAGCAGAGCAGGTAGTGACGAGAAATAGCAGCAGTCAGTTTGTATCAAAGTCTGGAGCGGAGTCTGCTGCTGATGCTGTCTTCTTGGGGGTGACGCCCATGCCTTATCCTCACAGTACCCCCACCCGATCAGGAGCGACATCCGGGCACTCCAGGTAAGGCTTCGGGGGGTATCTCCGGTGGAAAGCATGTACCAGATGAGGAGCGTGAAATCGATCCCTGGGAATCCAGATACGTTCTTCAGGGCCAAAGCCCTTCCAATGAACAAGGTAATAAATGTACCTCTGGATAGTCTGGAGTCCAGGAGAGGTTCCAGAGGAGGCACAGGAGACCTTGGATCCTGTACAAAGGTTTCTAATAAAGAGACATGAAATACTGACGGGATGGTGGAAGACTTAGCCGGTAAGCTACCGGATTGACCCTTTCAATGATCTCGAAAGGCCCGATGAATTATGGAGCTTACTTTGCTGAGGGTGCCTTTAGACGTATGCTTTTAGTAGACAGCCATACTTTGTCACTGGGATGGTATACTGGCCTGTCCCGATGATGCCGATCCACCAGTGTTTTTTGTTCGGCCACTTCCCTCTGAAGATTTTTCTGAGTCTTCCCCCATAGCTCCTGTAGGTGCTGTGTCCCGTTATCTATGGCTGGGACTCCGGATGAAGCTCCTGGGGAGGGAAGAGAAGAGGGGTGAAACACATAGTTAACAAAGAAGGGTACTCCTGCGATAACTCGCTCCGCAAGTTATTGTGGGACAATTCTGCCCATGGCAAGAGATCTGCCCAGTTATCTTGGGTCTCGGATACAAAACAGCGGATAAATTGTTCAAGAGATTGGTTAGTTTGCTCAGTTTGTCCATTAGACTGGGGATTGTATGCGGAAGAAAAGTGCAATGACATCCCCAGATGCTGGCAGGAGGCCCTCCAGAATTTGAAGATAAACTGCAAACCCTGATCTGACACGATGACTTGAGGAGATCCATGAAGTCGTGAGATTTCACGGATGAAGATCTCGGAAAGTTTGTTGGCATTAGGTAGTCCCTTCAGAGGAATGAAGTGAGCCTGTTTGGAAAAGCGATCTACGACCACCAGGACCATCGTCATATCCTCAAACAAGGGAAGCTCCACCACAAAGTCCAAAGAAATATGAGTTCATGGCCAATCTGGGTTCGGGAGAGGTTATAATAACCCTGTAGGTCGATTCCTCTGTGTTTTAGTCCGCATGCACACAAGACAAATGGCTACAAAGGCTTTAGCATCCTTCCGAAAGCCAGGCCATCAGATGTTTTGTTCCAATAGTTTGATGGTCCTCCTTTCACCCAGATGACTGGAGGTTTAGGAACTATGTCCCCATTCCAATACCTTTCTTTGGAAGGCTGGTGAGACAAAGAGACATAATTATGGAACCATGAGGCCCTCTGGAATTTGGGGTTGATCCTGAACGATGTCGTCTATGGAGTCAAAGGTAGCCGCTGAGATGATGCGTGAAGATGGAAGAATCGGTTCATCATGGTCCTCTGTAGTGTCATCAAAGAAGAATTGACAGGAAAGAGCATCCGCCTTCACGTTTTTTGGAGCCTGGCAAGTAAGAGTTGATGAAGATAAAGCGAGATAAGAATAATGCCAACAGCGCTTGTCGTGGCCCCAATCAAAGGGCTACCTCAATGTACAAAAGGTCCTGGATGACCTTGGGCCTGAGTCACTCTCCTTTGTTTTCTTTGATTTAGCTTCAATGCTGTTCCACACCTCTTTCCTCGGGAGGGGCTGTGTCTGTTGTAGTCTCACTGCTATTTCAAGAGTAATTTCTAGCCCCAGAGATTTAATTAATTCCAATCCTTCAACTGGTCTTCTAATCATAGCCTGCTTTCCGTTATGTGTGGCATGGAGACTGAAGGGGAAGCCCCACAGGTAAAGAACTCCTCAACTTCTGAGTAGACTCATAAATTCTCTTTGGCCTCTCCTTTTAGCCAGAGCTATAGGTGCAATATCTGTGAAAATCAGGATATCCGCTTCGTCAAAATAGATTGTGTCCATGTTTCGAGTTTTGTGGAGTATCTCTTCCTTCATTGAGAAATTATGTAGTCTGGTTATAATATCTCTGGGGTCTCTTCCCTCGTAGTCTCTGGGTCTTAATACCCTCTGTGCTTTATCCATTTCCAGCCTTTCTATGGTGGCTTCAGATAGTATGCTCTGGAACAGTCTGTGTAGATAAGATTTTATGTTACCTGGTCTTATTGTCTCTTGGGCATTCCTTATTCTTATATTATTCCATCTAGATCTTTTCTCTGCATCTTCCCTTGTCTCTTGTAGCTCCATTATTTGTTCTTTAAGCAGCTTGATATCTGAATCCATATTGATCTGGTTTTCTGTAACATTCTCCATCGTTTCTTCCAGGCTCTTGGTTCTCTCTTCCACTGCTGAGATGTCTGATCTGAGGCCGCTCACGGCTCCTTGTAGTTCTTCGTGCAATTTCTGTTTAATTTCTTAGACCCATGCTCTCATTTCTCTCTTGAAGCTTGACTCTCTTTCTGGTTCTAGGTCCGATTCTGTCTCCTCTTTCCCTTTAGGTGAGGCCTCTGCCTCTTTCCTTGGTGTGGTCGGATTCATTAGTTTTGTGTTAAAGAATATTGATGCCTCTGGTTTTTGTGTTTTTTTGGGGAGGAGCCATTCTGTTGTTGTGTTAGGCACGTCTATTTCTCTTTGTTTGCTCAATGTCTTTTTTTTGGGGGGGGGGGGGCGGGAATGTCTTATTTCTTAGCTATACCTGGGTGCCCGTACAGAACCAGGATCTCAGGTTGTCATTCTACCTTGTGTTGCACATGTCTTGCCTGTAAAGCCATCTCCCAGCCTATTGCCAGGTGTTGTATAAGTTAACTTTTCTTGTTTCAACACTCTCTATTACTGTAGGTCTTGTGGTTTTGATCTTTGATTTCTCTTCCTTTCTTTCTGTGTCTGTATGTTAAAGTATCTGCAGTTCTCTTTTTTGATCTGTGTGTCTATGGGCTTGGGTGGCTCCGGTATCTCTCACTCTGGGCTTTCTACTTTTGGCCTTGATGTTGATCATTCAGTTACGGAGGCCAATCAGCATGTCAAGAGGGGGAGGGGGTGAGCTTGTGCAGTCAGCCAGTGGCGCAGCTCTCTTTCTTTCCCCCCCCCCCATTTCTTCTACTGGCCTCCGGCGGCCATCTTATGTTCAAATCGGGCATATCCCTGGGATGGTCCCATCTCTCCCCTCCGACCCTGTCCATCTCTTCAGATCTCCTCAGCAGTAAGCCTTTATGCCCTCCACCCGTGTGTGAGGCCAAGCCCGCCAGCCTCACCTCGCTCTGGAACCTCTTTTCAGTGGCTTAGCCGCCCTGCACCAGGAAGATGGCCACTGCTCCTCATCTCTGCACTTTTTTCATAACCATATTCCCCCAGACAGGGGGGCTCGTGGGTCACTCAGAACCAATTTTCTCCTAGGGCTCCCCCTCTATCGGCGCACAGAGGACATTGATTCTACTGAAAGGCAGGACTGTGCAATAGAAGTTAAGTTTGATAATAGAGTCAATGACATCACACCAATCCTATGGTGTAGCACGTATAGAATCGCTACCAGTTTATGAAGGATTATGGGTTTGATTCCTGCATAGTATGTTAAAATTATTAGTGTAGGGAGAGGTGTGTGTGCGTGTGTCCGTTAGCAATAAAGCATTGAATGTTATATAAAAAAAAAAACTTTGGAGATGTGCGCCGCGCATGTGGACAGCCTGATGAAGCAAGGAGAGGAGAAAGCTACAGAGAGGAGAGAGCTGCAGATGCCGGGTAAGTCCTCACGTAGCGGCCATTTAATTAAAAAAAAATGGAGATGTTTTAAAATCGGGAGCCACGCTCAGACCGCGTTATAAGCTGATCTGTGTTATAGCGGATCACGCTATAACAGGGTTGAGCTGTATCTAATTGACATCAGTTTATCAAGATACAGTAATTGCATGTAGTTATTATATTTATTGATGATTTCCATTTTAGAAATTGCAATCCTAACCATGGAATTCATCGCTTTTTGAAAAATGTTGACACTTTTTTTTACATTTTGATTGCCAACACAATAAAGCAAACACATACACTAAACAAAACCCTTAAAAAAACTATATAAAGAAGAGGGAATATTGAATTTGAAATTGTTTTTTTTTTTTGTATTTCATTCATATTTTCACAGCAGTGGTAAACGTGCGAATTCTGAGAGGGTGGTACCATAATTCCCTGAGCACTAAATCGATCTGCCTAAACTTAATTTCTTGGTTGTACTGTATGCAATAAAGCTGTGACAATATTAATCCAACATTTCAAACGGCATGTTTTTAATGGGGCAGAATTGTACTTTTCTCAAAGTTAAAGCAGAATATGCATTGCCTTTTATTCGTGAGGTATGTAATTTACTTTACCTGTTTTTAAAAAAAAGGAGTTGCAAGAAGCCTAATGCTTAGAACTAGGATGAAAAAAAGGTAACATTTCTAGCTACTGTAATAACTTACTAATGAATACAGCCCTTTTCTGAAAAATAGCTTAAGACATGCCTTGTTAATGATGCTTCAAGTTACAGTACACGCTGGGCACTGTGCTATATAGTGTATGCAATTTGTCATTCTGAGACAGAAGGGTAGTTTAGTAAAAATGGCCATTGGCTATATGTCAATAATGTCATTTCAGTTCAGGAAGGAAGTGCTGCAAATGAACATGAGAAATTCAGAGTTTGGCTTGACTTCTCAAATTGACATCTCTGACATCCTCATTTGTGCCAAGCAGTATTATGCCCCACAGGAATTCAAGAACCGTTTTAAGTTCAAGGTAAGAAAGGAAATATGTTCTCAGCACTTTATATAGAATAATAATGAGCAAACAGCTCCAGCCTAAAAGGTAGTATAACTTTCACCTTGGTGAACAATGTGTGAAAATATGCTTCTTACCCAGTATGTTTTCGTCTATTTTAAGGAAGTAAAAAAAAAAAACTAAAAGACTGAAGCTAATTAAAACACTTAATAATCATTATACTGTAATAATAACTTTATTTATATAGCGCTTTTCTTCCACTGTGACCCAAAGCACGTCACAGTTACAAAAAGGGAAAAAGAAGAAAATATTTAAGGTTATAAAAGTGAACAAATACAAGGAAAGATACAATACAGGATAAGACAGTACTGTAGATATTAAATGACGGACAGGTTGTGGTTCATTAATTAAGGGCAGATCCCTTAATTTTAATCAACTCATTCCATCTTCATTATCATGAAATGAAAAGGGGTAATTTATCAGTCTAATGACTTCAAAAGTGGGCAAAATCAGTGCAAAAACACAGCACAGATTTATTAATGAAAAAAATCCCATAGGTGTGTAATCTTTTTTACCACGTTTTGCAGCCAGGATACTTTAATAAATAGCCAATAAAGAAAGAAGGCAGTTTACAAGTATTGCTATTAGAGAATGAACCTTTAATTGTTTATGTCCAAAAAAATCTCTACTAAGAATGAAAAAACAATCCTGCTATATTCAAGATCTTGTAACAGTCACATTCCGTTTTAAGCAATTGAAGAATCAAATGCAAAAAGGCATTGTAAGTCTAATTTTGTAGTCAGTATGCAGACTCTAATGTCTCACAGACTGCCAATTATCAACTAATTCTACTAAAAATGTGTGCAAAATAGTGATGATCTTCCCACATTATATGATGCTTGAAATTATTGTGTTTATCCATTTCCATGACAAGTAGACTCTCAATAATGCACTATTTCCATCAGCAGCCCAGAGCCACCTCCTCAAGTAAACACAAATGCCAATAGTTTACATTCAAACTGCCACAGGTCTTTATTAACATACAGTATCAACCAATAACTGAAACGTGTTGATTGATCAGATTAGCACCCTACGAAAAGAGCACCAAACAATCTCAAACCAATTTGCTCCTTGCCCAGTGTGCCTAATAAAGATCGATAGCAAAGAAGCATATAGTAGCAGGGGTAGGCATAGCATTTATAGAGTTCTTATCTTAAAATGAGCATCTTTAAGTGAACATGTAGTTTGACAGCAGTTAGACTACAGGTGGACTGCAGTCTGGATCCTTCAGCAACTTCATCTGCACGAGGATATTAATAGACAGCCTTTGTGTGCTCACAGTAGGCTATTATTCTACATCCTACCATGAACCCCTCCACCCCCATTCTCCTCTACGGCAGTATGAGTATGGTAACAAATACATAGTAACATTAAGTGAGCAAGGTTATACATTATATACAAGACACTGCATGCACATTAAGAGGTAATATATGTTATAGACATATGTAACAGTTACAGACCAGATTAAAATGTGAGACAGCTTTACTTTTGAAAGAACCTAGACTGGTGGTGACTGTGAGAGTCTGGTAGATTGTTCTAGTTTTGGGGTGCACGGTAAGAGAAGGAGGAGCGGACAGATACTTTGTTGAACCTTGGGACCATGAACAGTCTTTTGGAGTCAGTTCTCAGATGATAAGTGCTGCATGTGGTAGGGGTGAGGAGCTTATGCAGATAGATGGGTAGCTTGCCCAGAAAGTATTTGAAGGCAAGACAGGAAAGATGAACTTTGTACCTAGACTCAAGTGATAACCAATCGTGTTCTTTGAGCATTTCACAGTGATGTGTATTGTAGTTGCATTGGAGGACAAAATGGCATATTGAATTATAGAGTTTATCAAGTTTGCCAAGGTGGGTTGAGGGTACCGTGCCATTTACTTTGTCCCCGTAGTCTATAATTGGCATTAGCATCTGTTTTACGATACACTTTCTGACCCGCAGACTTAGGGAGGATTTGTTCCTATAAAGTACACCTAGTTTGGCAAACAATCGGTTTTGGATGTCAGGGTATCAATGTGCATCCAAAATGTTAAAAGGGAGTCAAAACCATATGCCCAAGTATTTCAAACTAGTAACAGGAGCTAGGATGGTATTAGCGTTGGTTCTGATTTGGAGCTCAGTCATTGGAAGCTTTAATAATTTAGCCTTGGTCCCAAATACCATTGTTACAGTCTTGTCAGTGTTTAACACCAGTTTGTTCTTAGGAAATCCAATTTTCAATTCTCAAAAAGTCAGATTGAAGTAAGTGTTCAACGTCAGAGAGGCTAGGGCTGTGTGCATATAAGATTATGTCATCTGCATACATGTGTATTGAAGCTCCCTTACAAGCTGTAGGAAGATCATTAATGAACAATGAGAAGTGTAGGGGTCACAGAACAGAGCCTTGTGGGACACCGCAGTTGATATCCAAGAGGTTGGAGTTAGAGCCTGAGATAGACACATGTTGTGATCTATCTGATATGTAGGAATGTAACCAGTTTAAAGCATGCTTCCCTTTTCCTGAGCACTGGAGCTTGTTAAGCAAGATAACATGATCAAAAGTATCAAAAGTCTTTGCAAAATCTAGGAATATTGCACCAGTAAGTTGTTCCAGTTCCATTCCACACTGGATCGCATTGCAAACTTTTAGCAGGTGTGATACCATCACTGTCCTCTAGGTGCTGGAATAGGGTAGCTATAGAACTTTCCAACACACAGAAAGGTAATTGCCCTAGAGAAGCAAGCAGCAGCTGCTGCCTAATTGGTCAGGCTGAAATCCTGATTGCTTATGGAGTTTTGAATGAACAAGGAAGTGTTTTAAGGCAGACACAGAGCAGCCATTATAAGAGACTGCATGCTGTTCCCAGAGAAGGGGGACATAGAAGGGTTCTCCCAGGCAAGGAAAGCTGGCACAGTCCCCTAGGCCCGCTGGACAGTGGTTGCAGAGCCTGTTAGGACTGCCTGGGTTGTTAATCCCAGAAAGAGGAAGGGATGATGCGAGACCATGCTGAAGCGGGGATGTCCTGTCCTTAACATTGGACTTAGAGAGGAGAGATTTTCTGAGCTATTGTGGGGCTGTGCTCCCCTAGGAAGGAAGGATGTGAGACCATGCGGGATGTCTGCTCCAAACCCTGGAGTAAGAGATAAGCGAAACACTTTATTGCTATGTTCAGAGACTATATATGTTCAGCTATAATAATACCTGTTTGGGGTGGTAACCAGCTTAGCTGTCCATCCAGGTTGAAGCTGAATGTGTAGTTAGTCTCCTAAGAGGAGTAGGAGTTTATTTTATGATTTTGTTTTTACTTAAAAGGGACGGTGGGCCTATTAATGTATTATTTGTCTTTGTAAATAAACCCCATATAGAGAAATATGACATTTCCTGCCTTAAATCTGGGACCTAAGATCCTACGCTGTGATGGAGACATAGCAATTGGCGGAGAATGCGGGCAGTCCAAAAGGCACTGAGCAGTGGAAACTGTGGGTCTGAAAATAAATGCAGGGATTTAAAATGGCCACCCAACTGAAGTAAAAAAATACAAATTCTTCAAGTAAAGTCTGCCCCTATGACCAGTTGTGCTTACAGGATACACAGGGAAAGATATGAAGAATTGAGGAAATAGCGCCTCCAAGAGGTCAAGGTGAAGAATACACCTGAAGGTAGAAAATGAAGGATACAATGTGTTTTATGTGTAATGTGCCTGGTCACATAAAACAATGTCCTTTCAGGAATGGGTATCCCAGCTTGGTCCACAAAAGGAACCGCACCAGAAATGTTTATGGTGTGAAAAGCTGGACCAAACCAAACACTGTCCCTTCAGGCTGGATTAGGATGATGATGATGATGATGATGATGATGATGATGATGATGATACTGATGATGATACTGATGATGATACTGATGATGATACTGATGATGATACTGATGATGATACTGATGATGATACTGATGATGATGATGATGATGATACTGATGATGATGATGATGATGATGATGATGATGATGATGATGATGATGATGATGATGATGATGATGATGATGATGATGATGATGATGATGATGATAAAGAGGAGGACTCCTATGGGTCTCCCAGAAAAGGACAGTCTCCATTTTCAGCAGATCCTCCACAAAATTTCCACTCCGTGTGTACAGGAAGGCATGGGTCAGAAAAGACCAGAGATGAGCTACAGCCCAGAGTGCTTGGCGCAATCGTCACAGGAATGACGACTAGCCTTGGGATGACAAAGGCTACCGCTCCCGCCATATACAGAAAGCCGAGCGAACCAGAAAAAATGTGTAGTGACTGGAAACAGTACTATGATATGTCCCAGAAAGTCGTTCAAAACTTCATCACAGAGTTAGAAGTTTCTCAGCAAGAGGCTTGCGTGCTCAAAGCAGAGCTTGTTAAGATAAAGAAAAAGATCCTGATTCGTTTAGAGATGGACACTGAGGAAAAGCAGTGAGTTCTACAGGAAGCAAGTGTCCAGACTGCTAACCAAGTACAAGTGCAACAGGAATGGCTTTGTACCCAGTGTCCCACCGCAGTATGAGGAGCTGAAGTCCACGCTGCGTGTCACCAGTGCATTGCTAGAGAGGAGCTTAGATGCCAGATGACTCTGTATGAGAGGGAGTGGAAAAAGGTCCAGATTCTGGAGCAAGAGATGAAGCAGCAGGGAGACTGCTCCATCCTCAAAAGTCAGTACACCCAGGAGAAAAAGTCGTAGAAAACAGAAGCAGCAGCGATCCTAGCGACAAAAACTGCAGAGCTCCAAAATATGATGGTGGCTCTGATGTAAACCAAGAGCAAGCATCAGGAAGAGGTGAAGGCCCTGAGAGGGTACTTGCAGAATCAAACTGAAAAACTGCAGACGCAGATTGCTGAGCATAAGATACAGCTCGCCGTGAGGAGGTGTCCGCACATCAGGTGGCCTGCCAGACATTGCGCTATGAAACCGAGATGGCTGATACCGCAAGCTGCAGGACCACATGGCCAATGAGAGGGCCCGGCTGCCGCTGAGCTGGACATGGTCTGGGAGGAGCATCGGCACCTGAAGGTCTGAAATAGAGAAAAGGAAATGGATTTAAGACTTTCTTTGGATCTGCTGAGAGATGTGGAATTGCGACTCAACGCCAAAGAAGCTGAACTGGCAACTGCACTGAGTGGAAAAAAATTAAGAAAGACAGCTTCAAGACCTGAGGAAGGACCTGGAGTCTGAGTGTGCTGGCCACAATATGGCAGAAAAACAAAAGTGTGACCTTTGCGAGGAGCTCAAGGCTCTGAAGACTGTGAGGGATGCTACGTTGGACTCTACTGCTATCCAGCAGGAGGTTTCTCAGATGAAGTTGTAGAAAAAGGTTACAAACCTAAAACAGACACTTGGGTCACAGAAGCAGTCCATGGAAAAGATTGTGGTAGGGTTAAAAAGTAATGAGGCTCCACGGAACTGCCAACTGTAATAGAGAGGCGCCATGGGGTCCACTTGAGGTTAATGAGAATCCAACCCAAGCCTAAATACTGAAGCTAAATGGTGTGGAATCAAACACAGAACATGTGGTGGATGACCAATCTCTAGTCTCAAACACTGAAGGTACGGTGATGGAGAAATGTCCTGAAGCCATCACCGCAAAAGTGGAGTTGCTGTCTTCACAAGAGAAGGCCAAACAGTCACTAGCGAGTGAATGCAAGGAGCTGACCAATGAGGTCAAGGCTCTTCTGCAGGGTAAGGGAGACAAGAGGAAAAACACAGAGAGGCACCTTCAGGATAAGCAGATCAAGGTCACAGTGTGGGATAGAGTCCGGGCTGAGCTGTCAGAGAGAGCCAACAGACTGCAGGATGCTCAGGAACTTTTCCAAAAAGTAACACGCCAAAAGCTGAGCTTCAACGCTAAAATCAAACAAGTGAAAGACAAGAAGGTAGCGAAGTACCAGTCTGTAGGCCCAGAAGGCCTAATACTTGCCCCGAAGGAAAAACTTTTCAACTGGAATGCAAGAAAAAAGAAGAGATGGATGTCAGTTGTCTCTGACAAAGAGGCTGGTGCACGGGAATAGTGCACTGGCTGCGTCACAGGATAATGTTACGCTGGGGAGGGGGATGTGTGATACCATCACTGTCCTCTAGGTGCTGGAATAGGGCAGCTATGGGACTTTCAACTGCACAGAGAGTTAATCTCCCTAGAGAAGCAAGAAGCAGCTGCTGGCT